>NW_027196517.1:0-88174 GCF_038502225.1 Cherax quadricarinatus | reverse complement strand
CATGAGTGTATTTGATAGGAGTGAATGGAGACGAATGGTTTTTAATATTTGATGTGCTGTTGGAGTGTGAGCAAGGTAACATTTATGAAGGGACTCAGGGAAACCGGCAGGCCGGACTTGAGTCCTGGAGATGGGAAGTACAGTGTCTGCACTCGGAAGGAGGGGTGTTAATGTTGCAGTTTTATATCTGTAGTGTAAAGCACCCCTCTGGCAAGACAGTGATGGAATGATGATGATAGTTTTTCTTTTTCGGACCACCCTGGATTTGTGGGAATCGGCCGATGTGTTAATAAAAAACAATAATAATAAAAAAACATTCAGGTCACACTACACAGATATGCACATGTATATATATATATATATATATATATATATATATATATATATATATATATATATATATATATATATATACATCCATACACACATCTTGGGTTTTTCTTCGTTTTCTTAAAAGCTCTTGTTCTTGTTTTTTTCTCTCTATTGTCCATGGGGAAGTGGAAAAGAATCTTTCCTCCGTAAGCCATGCGTGTCGTATGAGGCGACTAAAATGCCGGGAGCAATGGGCTAGTAACCCCTTCACCTGTAAACATTTACTAAAAATGAGAAGAAGAAAAACTTATAAAACTAGAATGCTTGAATATGCGTGGATGTACTGCAGATGGTAAGAAAGGGATAATTGCTGATATTATGAATGAAAAGAAGTTGATGTCCTGGCCCTAAGCGAAACAAAGCTGAAGAGAGTAGGCGAGTTTCAGAGGGGAGAAATAAATGGGATTAAGTCAGGAGTATCTGAGAGAGTTAGAGCTAAGGAAGGGGTAGCAATAATGTTGAGGGACCAGTTATGGACGGAGAAGAGTGAATAAAAATTTGTAAATTCCAGGAATATGTGGTTTAAAATAATGGTCGGATGTGAAAAGTTGGTCATAATAAGCGTGTATGCACCTGGAGAAGAAAGGAGCGTAGAGGAGAGAGAGAGATTTTGGGCGATGTTAAGTGAATGTATAGGAACCTTTGAACCAAGTGAGAGAGTAATTGTGGTAGTGGACCTAAATGCTAAAGTAGGAGAAACTTTTAGAGAGGGTGTGGTAGGTAAGTTTGGGGTGCCAGGTGTAAATGATAATGGGAGCCCTTTGATTGAACTTTGTATAGAAAAGGGTTTAGTTATAGGTAATACGTATTTTAAGAAAAAGAGGATAAATAAGTATACAAAATATGATGTAGGGCGTAATGACAGTAGTTTGTTGGACTATGCATTGGTAGACAAAAGACTGTTGAGTAAACTTCAGGATGTACATGTTTATAAAGAGGTCACAGATATATCAGATCACTTTCTAGTTGTAGCTACAGTGAGAGTGAAAGGTTGATGGGATACAAGGGAAATAGAACAATAAGTAAAAGAGAGGTGAAGGTGTATAAACTAAAAGAGGAGGCAGTTAGGGTAAGATATAAACAACTGTTGGAGGATAGGTGGGCTAGTGAGAATGTAGGCAATGGGGTCGAAGATGTATTGGGTAGGTTTAAGAATGTAGTGTTAGAGTGTTCAGCAGAAGTTTGTGGTTACAGGAAAGTGGGTGCGGGAGGGAAGAGCGATTGGTGGAATGATGATGTAAAGAGAGTAGTAAAGGAGAAAAAGTTAGCATATGAAAGGCTTTTACAACGTAGAAGTAATGCAAGGAGGCAAGAGTATATGGAGAGAAAAAGAGAGGTTAAGAGAATGGTGAAGCAATGTAAAAAGACAGCAAATGAAAGAGTAAGTGAGATGCTATCAGGAAATTTTGTTGAAAATAAGAAAAGTTTTGGAGTGAGGTTAATAAGTTGGGGAAGCCTAGGGAACAAATGGATTTGACAGTTAAAAATAGGAGAGAAGAGTTATAAATGGAGAGTTAGAGGTATCGGATAGATGGAGGTAATATTTTGAGGAATTGTTAAATATTGATGAAGATAGGGTTAAATAATGTTAAATGTTGATGAGGATAGGATAAAAAAGTATATAAGATATGATGTAGGGCGTAATGACACCAGTTTGTTGGACTATGCATTGGTAGATAAAAGACTATTGAGTAAACTTCAGGATGTACATGTTTATAGAGGGTCCACAGTTATATCAGATCACTTTCTAGTTGTGGCTACAGTGGGAATAAAAGGTAGATGGGATACAAGGGAAATAGAAGCAGCAAGTAAGAGAGAAGTGAAGGTGTATAAACTAAAAGAGGAGGCAGTTAGGGTAAGATATAAACAACTGTTGGAGGATAGATGGGCTAGTGAGAGTATAGGCAATGGGGTCGAAGATGTATAGGGTAGATTTAAAAATGCAGTGTTAGAGTGTTCAGCAGAAGTTTGTGGTTACAGGAAAGTGGGTGCAGGATGAAAGAAGAGCAATTGGTGGAATGATGATGTAAATAGAGTAGTAAAGGAGAAAAACTTAGCATATGAGAGGTTTTTACTCATCCCACAGCACCCTGACCATGTCAGAGCTCAGGTGGGCATACAGGTAAGCCATAGAAGAGCCTATGGCTTGGGTTAGCTAAACAAAAGGAGTACACAACTACAAACTTAGCTTAAATACACAGCATCTCCGACGCCAGCCTCCACACCCTGCAGATCCCCCGTGACTCCCCCAAGCCACTCTTACTCCGCGTACCCAAACACACTTGGAAAATAACTACCTAGAAGGATTTCTTTATAATTACAGTTAGAGTACTTTACAGTACCCCCAAATGCACATTATGAATTATAAAATTAATCTTTACAATTATAACATTCATACTATTATGGCACACTTCTCCACTATGTCATGCAGAACCCTGCATAACAATAACACTACTCGTGGAAGGTGGGTACAAACTGCACTTTTATTCCGATTCAGTGAGGCCAGAATCTCTTTCCTGTTGATTCCTTTTTAACAGCAATTTTTCCATCCCTCGAAAAGCACTGATGGATTTTCCGGTCATATTTCAGCTTTCTTAGTCTGTAGAGGAGATTTTGCAGTAGTTTGGTCAGGAATTCGTTCACATAAACGTCACTTTTCACTGTAATTCACGTATTTAATAGATTATTTCTTTGAGAGTTACGTTAAATTTTAGTATTACTGATTTCTTTGCAGGTTGGTAACCTATCACTTTACATTCATTCATGACATCACTTGGTATGTTGAGACGAAGATGGTATAGTTTTAATATGGGTTGTTTACATGTTTCCTGAGCTATAGTTGATGGAAGATGTTTACTATTCACCACGACTGACTCAGACAGTTGTTGTTGGCCTAAGTGGTCTTGGAAATTGTTCATGACATCGGTAAGTTGTAAGTCTACTCTTTCTCTTTCACACTTTCACTCTTTCACTCTTTCACACTACTCTTCCCAGCCCTGGCCTTTCTAGAACCCTCCATGGGCATACTATCCCATTCCAACACTTCCTTCCTGACAGTAAATCATTCTTTCCTTCCCGATGTTCTTTGATCCAGTTTATTGCTATCTATTATTCTTTGCGGTTCCTTTAACTTTCGTGCGAGTGTCTTGTTGGGTACTGTACTGTACGTCGTCATGCAGTTTAAAAACATACTGTCCACTCATCCATCAAGACTCTATCCTGACTGACGTTCGTTGCCTTATCATAGAAATTTAGGAGATTTATGAGTGAGAATTTACCATCTCGAAAATCGTGTTGGTTATCGTTTATAAATTTCCTCCAGTACAGGTGCTCTTCTGCTCTTCTGATAATCTTTTCCAAAGGTGACACTGATGTTGATCTTTTGGGTGATGTAGATCATGATCATAAACAATGTGAAAAAGACTTGGGAAACATGGTTAACAGAAATCTGAAGTCAAGACAACAGTGCCTGAATGTGCGCAGTAATGCATTTTTATCCATTCTGTAGTATGGCGCCCAAAACTGAGCTGCATATTCTAAATGGTGAGGCCTTATTAATATTGTATAGAGCTCTAAAATTACTTATACTTCTTGATGTAAATCCAAATAAAGTAATAATCTGACCCATAAGATGTATCACCCAGTATGTTTGAAAACCATTTTAAAGAAGATTCAACAATATTTAACTAGAATAAACTGGAATGATTTTTTTTTGACTGATGCTCATCTACACATGAAATTTCACTCTTCTCTGTCGTCGAATTACGAAACACTTTTTTTTAAAGTTTAATGTCTCGCTGCTGGTGGCTTTGAAAGTTATCAGAGCCATTCTAGGAAGCTGGAAAAAAGTGTCAGAAACTTTGGTCATTGCACTCTTGCACATGTCAATTCTTCCTAGGATTTTAGCCTCCGAGTATTTACTTAACACCAGTGATGAACATTTCAAGCTGATCACATCAGCTTTTGTCGTGTTATGAGTAAGAATAAAAAGAGACAGCAGTTAAAGATCCCCTGTCGGCAATATATAATTACTGGTGAGCAAGATACCTTAAAGGAAATGAGACCAGTTAGCATCTCTAGAAAAATTTTGAAAGGGAGAAGCTCTTCTGAACCACTGACCTTAATTTTCAATATGCAAGTTGCCACAGAAAGTGATTGATGTGTGGCAGACCTTTGGTACATTTCCAGTATTTTAGAAATGAGGTAGACAAGTACAATAGCATGAAACTACATGTCAGTGCCACTAATGTAAAGTTATGGAGAAGACAATCAGAAGAATTTTGGAGAATTTTGAAAGGAACAAATTTATAAACATCACCCAGGACTGGTAAATACTATCTGACAGGCATACGTGATGTCTATGTAATTGTAACAGAGATGAGACAAAAGAGATAGGAAGAGGTATGGGTGGATAGCATATTCTTAGACAATACAAAGACTTTTGACAAATTACTGCACATGAGAGAAAGAAAGTGATTGTCTAAGAAAAAAGTGTCAGAATGGGCAAGTGGGGTTCCATTAGGATCAGTACAAGGTTTTGCAATAATGCTATTATAATTAGACGACATAACAGAATAAATAGATGAATCATTATTTACTGATGGCGTCAATGTAATAAGGAAAATAAAACAAGAGAGGGCTATAAAAGGCTTCAAACGGACCTCGATAAATTGCTGTGAGGTCACACAAGTGGATCTCAAAATTCAACACCAGTGATATCAAGATCAGAAAAACTGAAGAAGGGTAAATAAGACCTAAAATAGAGCATATGTTCACGGGGCTACATCTGCAAGTTTCAGACAAATGGAAATTTCCGGTGAGCATTGTATCACGTTCACAGCCTAATACTCTCTGTAGCAAATGCTCAGTTTTAGTTTAAAATATGTGTTCAGTAATCTCAACAAAGAGTCTTTCACGATAGTATATATGCTAGATTTCGGGAAAATATTGAATTATGCAGCATCAGTGTTGTACCCAGAGCTAAGAGGTTGTGAACAATACCAGGAAGATATTAGATGGCAGAATAACAAGGGAAGACATGATACTGACCTGCAAAATACTGCGAAGGCTGATAATGTGGACTGAGACAGCTGTTCAAGAACTGAGCAACAGGAATACGAAGGCACATATGGAGATAAAAACAAACAAATGTAAGTCACAAATCTGGAAGCTAAAAATATTTTTGCAGCCTCACAGTGACCAACAGAGAGAAAGAAGTGAACAGCGAAATGGGAGTCAGGATTTACAACCAGGAATAATACTACAAATTACCAGACTTACAATACCAGGAGATCTTGGCTTAAATAGCAACGCTCATCTTGCCATATAGGACAAGTGAAAATTTGTGTATGCAATAATATCGCCAAAATCATCCTGAACCTAACGAAAAAAATATATTTCACTGTGTTTGTTTAATATTAAATTATTGTAAACAAATCTAAAATATATTTAGTTGGGTTAGACTAAAATAAATTGTGCTTGTTATAATAAGGTTAGGTAAGTTTTCTAAGATTCTTTTGGTGCAAAATTAAAAAGTTTTGTATTAACATTAATGAAAAAATATTCGGCACGACATATTCGGCACGACATATATATATATATATATATATATATATATATATATATATATATATATATATATATATATATATATATATATATATATATATATATATATATATATATATATATATATATATATATATATATATATATATATATATATATATATATATATATATATATATATATATATATATATATATATATGTATGTATATATATATATATATATATATATATATATATATATATATATATATATATATATATATATATATATATATATATATGTATGTATATATATATATACATATATATATATATTATATATATATATATATATATATATATATATATGTGTGTGTGTGTGTGCGTACTCACCTATTTGTACTCACCTATTTGTGGCTGCACGGGTCGAGTCCTAGCTCATGGCCCCGACTCTTCACTGGTTGCTACTGGGTCCTCTCTCTTCCTGTTCAATGAGCTTTATCAAACCTTGTCTTAAAACTATGTATGGTTTCCGCCTCCACTTGGTCTTTGACTGTTGTCTTCCTCCTAATGTGGCTATACAGCAGTTTCGGGTCAGACTTGACTTTCGGTGTAATGTCGTTTTCCTACTGTTGCTGCGCCTCCCTCCTTATCTGTGCGTACTCGTTTCTGGCTCTTCTACTAATCTCCTTATTTTCCTGGGCCCTTTGCCTCCTGTACCTTTTCCATTCTCTGGTGCACTTAGTTTTTGCCTCCCTACACATTCGGGTAAACCAAGGACTCACTTTGGTCTTCCTATTATTTCTATTTCCCTTGGAAACAAACCTTTCCTCTGCCTCCTTGCAATTTGTTGTTACATATTCCATCATCTCGTTTACTGATTTTCCTACCAGTTCTCTGTCCCACTGAACCTCCTGCAGGAAGTTCCTCATACCGGTGTAGTCACCCCTTTTGTAGTTTGGCTTTTCCCATTCAATACCTGTTACCTTCTCCACTTGTAGCTCTACTATATAATCAAAACTCAGAACCACGTGATCGCTAGCTCCAAGGGGCCTCTCGTAATTGATGTCCTCAATGTATGAACTGCTCAGGGTGAACACAAGATCCAGTCTTGCTGGCTCATCTTCCCCTCTCTCTCTGGTAGTGTCCCTGACATGTTGATGCATGAGGTTTTCAAGTACCACATCCATCATCTTGGCTCTCCATGTTTCGGGACCCCCATGTGGCTCCAGGTTTCCCAGTCGATCTCCCTGTGGTTGAAATCGCCCATTACCAGTAACCTTGCTCTGCTCGAGTGAGCTCTTCTTGCCACCTCAGCCAGTGTGTCCACCATCGCTCTGTTGTTTCCTTCGTACTCCTCTCCTGGCCTCCTGCAGTTCTGTGGTGGGTTATACATCACTCCAATGACTACTTTATGTTCTCCAGACTGAGGGGGGTGGGGTCAGAATGCCCATAGGGGGCAGCTGTTGGGGTGAGGTTTGTGATGTGGGGGTTGGTGGCAGAGGGAACTGTGTGTGGGTTCTGGTTTAGACTGCTCAGTTGCGTTGGGATTGTTGCGGTTGGAGTCCTTCTGCGGGAGTTTCTGTGGGGTGTGTTTGCCCTTCTTCCTGTGTCTTGGTCCTGCTCATCTTCATCATTGCCTCTCTTTCCTCCTTGCGTCTCTGTACCCTCTCTTTCAATGTAGTCATTTCTTCTTGTGTGTGTGTGTGTGTGTGTGTGTGTGTGTGTGTGTGTGTGTGTGTGTGTGTGTGTGTGTGTGTGTGTGTGTGTGTGTGTGTGTGTGTGTGTGTGTGTGTGTGTGTGTGTGTGTATGTGCATATAAAAGTTGTACAGGATCGTAGCAATTTGCATTGGCTGGTGACTGTGGTTGTGGTGAACTTGCCATTCCTTGTTGTGGTATTACTCTTTTCTGGTAATGCAGTTGGTAGTAGTGATTGTAGGGTACTAGTTATCGTGGTTATGAATTAGCCGAAGTACAAAGATTAATACGATGAATTTTTCCTAGTGTATATTAGGGGAACATTCAAAATTCACAATTTTTTTACAAATCAGTAGTAGCGCAGTCAGTTCCCACTCTGCTGTGAGAGGGAAAAAAATATAAATTACCAGCCCCTGCTCCTTCAACCTTAAATTCTTTTGTATTTGGAGGAAAAAAAAGTCGGTTTTCATGTCTCTTTCAGAGAGGAATCTTGGAGAAATTTTGTTGAAAACTTCATAAGTGAACCGTAAAATTAAACCCATTAAGATCACATCAGCAAGAAATGAGCCAAAGTTAAGAGACCATCTTATGTTGTACCTGGTATGTTGTTGTTGTTGGCGCTGATGGTGTTGTTTTTGGTGCAGGTTATGTTGGTTCCAGTGATGATGAATTTGCTGTCCTGGTGATAATGATATTGATGTTGTTAGTGATGAAGTTGCTGTCGTCCTTCGGGATAATACTGTTAGTTCTGGTGATGTTCATGATGGTGTTGGTAATGAAAACGTTGTTGTTGGCCCTAATGTTGCATTCTTGTTTCCGTGAGGAATTTGTTGTCTTTGTGATGTTTGTTATTGCTGAAGAGACTGTTGTTGTTGCTGGTGTATGATCTTGTTGTCGTTGATGTAGATAATCATGTCCCTGATGGTAATATTGTCAGTGAAGGATATTATAATTATTATTATTATTATTATTATTATTATTATTATTATTATTATTATTATTATTATTATTATTATTATTATTACTACTACTACTACTACTACTATTATTATTATTTTAATCATGGGGAGCGCTTAGCCAGTAGGGATGATACAAAATGTATGGGGAGGGGGGAGATGGAAGTATTCAGGCTCAATACAGGGAACTGGAGCACAGATCCAATTCCCTAGATCAAGAGCCAATCTCCAGCCACAGGGAACCTTCCTTGAGGGGTCTGAAGGAAATGTAGTTGTAAGTGAGGATGATGTTCATTTTGTTCTTAATTAATGATGATGTTCCTGCGGAAATTGATGTTATTTGTCTGGGATGATGTTTCTGTTGTTGGTTGTCCAGGTGATCTTTGTGTTGGTTCTAGTGATGTTGATGTTAGTCCTGGTGATGTTAGTCCTGGTGATGTTAGTACTGGTGATGTTAGTACTGGTGATGATAGTACTGGTGATGTTAGTGCTGGTGATGTTAGTACTGGTGATGATAGTACTGGTGATGTTAGTACTGGTGATGTTAGTGCTGGTGATGTTAGTCCTGGTGATGTTAGTACTGGTGATGTTTGTACTAGTGATGCTAGTACTGGTGATGTTAGTGCTGGTGATGTTAGTACTGGTGATGATAATACTGGTGATGTTACTTCTTGTGCTGTTGTTACTTCTGGTGATGATAGTACTGGTGATGTTAGTACTGGTGATGTTAGTGCTGGTGATGTTAGTCCTGGTGATGTTAGTACTGGTGATGTTTGTACTAGTGATGCTAGTACTGGTGATGTTAGTGCTGGTGATGTTAGTACTGGTGATGATAATACTGGTGATGTTACTTCTTGTGCTGTTGTTACTTCTGGTGATGTTATTGGTGATGTTATTGCTGAACCTGGTGATGCTCGTGTTAAACCTAATGATGTTAATGCTGAACCTGATGTTATTGTTGAACCTGGTGATGTTATTGCTGAACCTGGTGATGTTATTCCTGAACCTGGTGATGTTACTGCTGAACCTGGTGATGTTATTGTTGAACCTGGTGATGTTATTGCTCCTGAGCCTGGTGATGTTATTGTTGAACATGGTGATGTTATTGCTGACCCTGGTGATGTTATTGCTGAACCTGATGTTATTGTTGAACCTGGTGATGTTATTGCTGAATCTGGTGATGTTATTGCTGAGCCTGGTGATGTTATTGCTGAACCTGATGATGTTATTACTGACCCTGGTGATGTTATTGTTGAACCTGATGTTATTGTTGAACCTGGTGATGTTATTGTTGAACCTGGCGATGCTATTGTTGAACCTGGTGATGTTACTGCTGAACCTGGTGATGTTATTATTGAACCTGGTGATGTTATTGGTGAACCTAGTGATGTTATTTGTGAACCTAGTGACGTTGCTGAACCTGGTGATGTTACTGCTGAACCTGGTGATGTTACTGCTGAACCTAGTGATGTTATTGTTGAACCTGGTGATGTTATTGGTGAACCTAGTGATGTTATTTGTGAACCTGGTGATGTTACTGAACCTGGTGATGTTATTGCTGAACATGGTGATGTTACTGCTGAACCTAGTGATGTTATTACTGAACCTCGTGATGTTACTGTTGAACCTGGTGATGTTATTTGTGAACCTGGTGATGTTATTGCTGAACATGGTGATGTTACTGCTGAACCTAGTGATGTTATTGTTGAACCTGGTGATGTTATTGGTGAACCTGGTGATGTTATTGGTGAACCTGGTGATGTTGCTGAACCTGGTGATGTTATTTCTGAACCTGGTGATGTTACTGCTAAACCTGGTAATGTTATTGCTGAACTTGGTGTTGTTATTGTTGAACCTGGTGATATTAGGGCTGCTGAGCCTGGTGATGTTATTGATGAACCTGGTGATGTTATTGCTGAACCTGGTGATGTTATTGCTGAACATGGTGATGTCATTGCTGAACCTGATGTATACACAAATAACCAGCACATAGAAGAGAGGAGCTTACGACGACGTTTACAGTCACACCTGATGTTATTGTTGAACCTGGTGATGTTATTGCTGAATCTAGTGATGTTATTGCTGAACCTGGTGATGTTATTGCTGAACCTGGTGATGTTATTACTGACCCTGGTGATGTTATTGCTGAACCTGATGTTATTGTTGAGCCTGGTGATGTTATTGCTGAACCCGGTGATGTTACTGCTGAACCTAGTGATGTTATTGTTGAACCTGGTGATGTTATTGGTAAACCTGGTGATGTCATTGGTGAACCTTGTAATGTTGCTGAACCTGGTGATGTTATTGCTGAACCTGGTGATGTTACTGCTGAACCTAGTGATGTTATTGTTGTATCTGGTGATGTTATTGATGAACCTGGTGATGTTATTGGTGAACCTGGTGATGGTATTGTTGTATCTGGTGATGTTGCTGAACCTGGTGATGTTATTGCTGAACCTAGTGATGTTACTGCTGAACCTGGTGATGTTATTGCTGAACCTGGTGATGTTATTGCTGAACCTGGTGATGTTATTGCTGAACCTGGTGATGTTACTGCTGAATCTGGTAACCTGGCTTTGTCTCTGTAGACGCCTTCCTTTCCCATTACATTCTCAAATGCTCCAAACTTCAGAATACACGTGCCTTAACCTGATTCTTTTTCCTCCTCCTTTCCCCTACTTCTTCTCCACTCCTATTTTTCTATTTCCTTGTTCTGGGTTTCCTTTCATCTGCTTGGGTGTTCTGTCCTTCACTTCCCGCCCTTGATTTTGGCCTTGCCTATTGTTGGCCCTTAGCTCTCCTGCAGTGCTACTCTTTCTTGGTCCTTGACTGACCCAACTATTGCTACCACTCCCTTTCCTACTACCGTTGGCTCTTACCTTCACTTTTACCTCCTTTCATCTTGTCTTTTTATTCTTGTCCCGCTAATCACTCTCCCTACTGTACTCTACCACTTCTACTACTACTTCCACTACCAGCCTTACTCCTATCACTACTGTTGCTACTAGTACTTCTACTACCAGGTTTACTCCTATCACTACTATTGCTACTAGTACTTCCACTACCAGCTTTACTCCTATCACTACTATTGCTACTAGTACTTCCACTACCAGCTTTAGTCCTATCACTACTGTTGCTACTAGTACTTCCACTACCAGCTTTACTCCTATCACTGCTATTGCTACTAGTACTTCCACTACCAGCTTTACTCCTATCACTGCTATTGCTACTAGTACTTCCACTACCAGCTTTAGTCCTATCACTACTGTTGCTACTAGTACTTCCACTACCAGCTTTACTCCTATCACTGCTATTGCTACTAGTACTTCCACTACCAGCTTTACTCCTATCACTGCTATTGCTACTAGTACTTCCACTACCAGCTTTACTCCTATCACTACTGTTGCTACTAGTACTTCCACTACCAGCTTTACTCCTATCACCCATATCATGTTACTACTGCCATAAGCCTGGCCACATCAAGTCTATTTGCCCCAAGTTAAGTAAAGGTGCTGTTAATAGTAAGTCAGCTATACCACAACCTCTGGGGAAAATAACTATGCTTATTGACGAAACAAACCAGCGAGAAATAGATGCCAGCATGGCACCGTTTATAGTAATAGTCAAATCTCTCTTAAGGAGAGGAAAGGGATGCATAAGAACACAGAACATAAGAAAGAAGAAACACTGCAGCAGGCCTACTGACCCATGCGAAGCAGGCCCATGTCACCCCCCGGCTTAGCCCAATGACCCACCTAATCAGGTCACTTCCACTTAAGGAAGGAACACGGCATCAGACCTGGTAGCAGATGCAACTCACACCCACCAACACCCACTTATGTATTTATCTAACGTATTTTTAAAACTACACAACATTTTAGCCTCTATAACTGTACTCGGGAGTTTGTTCCACTCATCCACAACTCTATTACCAAACCAGTGCTTTCCTATATCCTTCCTGAATCTGAATTTTTCCAACTTGAAACCATTGCTGCGAGTCCTGTCTTGGCTGGATATTTTCAGCACGCTGTTTACATCCCCTTTATTAATTCATGTTTTCCATTTATACAACTCAATCATATCATCCCTAATTCTACGCCTTTCTAGAGAGTGCAGATTCAGGGCCCTCAGTCTATCCTCATAGGGAAGATTTCTAATACATGGGTTCAACTTTGTCATCCTCCTCTGTACGAGACTTATTACTCCCTCTTACATAAAGGAGCAATTCCAATTTCTGAGAACACATCTTTAAACCTCTCAGTGTTGTTAGAAGTTTATGGGGGCCAGTTTTTGCTGTTCCTCTGCATAGGATTTTATTTAAAACTCCGTACTACACCAGGTATTTAACTGTAAGTGTCTGGGGGTTCCCCATGAAGATTTTTTTCTGTGGCTTGGCAACAATGTCTTACATTCTAGATGCTGTCCCGAGCCTAGCGTAACCGCAGAAACTTCTTCTCCGATGTTGGCCATGACTCGAGCTATGTCAAAAAAAAAAGTCTTAAGAGAATGCTGACCTTATCATGGAGGAATGTGATCTAGAGCTAGACAATTTATTTTACGAGGAAAATTGGTCAGGGCCTCGCAAATCTAGTGAAAAGTCTATGATCAAGCTTTCCTACTCCGGCATCGCGTGGTTGTCAGACGCTCCTGTTTCCATGCCCGATAAACTGACCTTTCGAGAAGAATAACAAAGGAGTCTGTCTTTGGCTTCTGTTCTTAAAGCTGCCGTTGTTGAGTTCAACTCTAGCCACCCGACTTTGTATATCATGAGCAATCACTTACTATTTAGTTCATCTTGTAGTACCAAAGAAATTCAGAACACAGATCCTCGAAGTAGATCATAATTCGTCCTTGGGAGGACACTAAAACCCTTTATATTATATCGCAGCATTTTAATTGGCCAGGTATAAGACGAGAGGTGTGATGGTACATGCAGTCTTGTCGTGAGTGTTAACATATGGGAAACCCACGCACTTTGTTCCATATCTGCTGATGGAGAACCATTTGCAGGCCTAATGATCGACTGCGAGGGACCCATATCTAAGGCCAAGTCACGTAAACTATATCTGTTTACCATTATGGATAAAGATACTAAGTATGCTCACGTAATAGCTGTGTGTAATTTTAATATTAAGGCTATTCTTAAACCCCTCATTTAGTTTATTTCTCACCTTGCCATTTCACGATAATTTCATAGGAAAAGCATTCACTGAAGCTTTAAACCGGTTTGAAATTAATCAAAAGCAGTCCACAGACAAAGGATAATATCCTCATTCCCAAGGCACCTTGCAGAGGTTTCTCCAAACCTTAAAAACTATGATGCGTACGTATTGCAAGCACTTTCCTACAGCCTGGGATGAATCACTTCCACTTTTGCTGTTTGCATTGAGAGAAACTATGCTGGAATTAACTGATTACATTCCTTTTGAGCTGATTTTTATGAATAACTTGAGATATTTATTACACGTACTTACAGAAGGATAGCGGGGAGAAAACATTTGCAACCTGGCTGCCTTCAAGAGAGAGCTGGACAGATACCTAAAATCAGTGCCGGATCAGCCGGGCTGTGGCTCGTACGTTGGACTGCGTGCGGCCAGCAGTAACAGCCTAGTTGATCAGGCCCTGATCCCTCGGGAGGCCTGGTCATGGACCGGGCCGCGGGGGCGTTGATCCCCGGAATAACCTCCAGGTAACCTCCAGGTAACCTTAAATCAAGACTGCATGTGGCAAATCAGCTAGCTAAGGCCAACCTAGCATCAGCGTAAAACAACATGAAACAGAGGTATTACAGAACTTCTAAATTTCGCCCCCTTTGACCCAGGAGATAGGGTGTTAGTCCAAGAACCTGTATCTGGATACCTCTTAAAAGCGAGATTTATAGGTTCACTGAAGATGGTAAAACAGAGTTCTGATCTGAACTACGTGGTAAGACCTCTGGGTAAATGCAACTTTGATAAAGTCTTCCACATTAATCAAATTAACTGGGACCTGAGTCTCCTAGGTCCTAGTAATGACTTTGTCCTCTGTCCCAGACGCTGTTGACGACCTTGATTCTCTGTACACAGTTCCGGGGGGTCAATTAATACTCCCTATCTCAGCCATCCTCCAGGATTCTCTCCTTATTATGTTAGGACTTTCAGGAGACCTAGAAGTGTCACTCAATGTCCTTCTGCTGACCTATCCTGACATATTTTTGTATGTTCCGAAAATGTGCAACCTAGGTTGTCGAATGGACGTAAGAAATGCTAAACCTGTTAAATTTTCTCCCTATAGAGATAATCCTGAAAACAGAATGTGCTTCAGGAAGAAGTTGCGTTTCTGTGAGCACATGGATTGGTGGAGGAGTATCCATCCTGTGTGCTTTGCCGTGCATCCTTGTTAAAAAACCTGATGGAGGATTTCATATGTATATCGACTACCGAAAAGTGAATGAGGTCACAGTTACAGATGCTTATCCTCTTCCACGTATGGATGACTTTTTGGGTAAGGCTCCTTTCATTTCTAAACTAGATCTCCTTAAAGGATACTACCAGATACCTTTAAACGATAAAGCGAAGGAGATCATTCCCATCGTAATTCTAGGAGGTCACTATCATCCTCTTTGGAATGAAGAGGTCTCCTGCCTTGTTCCAAAAACTGATGCATCAGGCTATTAAAGGTCTTGAAGGCATGGAGGCCTACCTAGACAATATAGTTATAGCTTACGATACCAGGGATCAACAAGTGTTCCTTCTTAAAGATCTCTTCCAAAGGTTCAGGACATTCATGCTAACCGTTATTCTAAGTAAATTATCCTTTGGCCAATCTACGATAACTTTCTGAGGCCACGAAGTAGGTAGTGGTAAAGTGGCGCATAAATTTTTCCAAAGTCTTGGCCATTCAAAATTATCATGCTCCATAGGATAAAGGCCCTTCAAAAATTTCTGTGAGTGATAGAATTTTATCCTAAGTTTTAAAATTAAATTTGTTTAATCTAATAATTGTCAAGAGGCGCCTTTAACTGTGTAAGAAGTCTCTTATGTGCTGCTCCTATACTGTTGTGCCTATACCCATTGGTTATTAAAGCCCTTTTGGGGTGGGGGTGTGGCTAGCGACGACTGCATTACGTTTATTCAACATATGTCACAAGCCCATACAGGCATGCTCTCCTAATCAGCATATCAGCAGTTTAAGAGTAAAGCAGTCAGGGGTCCCACTGTTATTTTAAACCGCCTGTTTCAACCCAGCCAGTCACAAGGAAGCCCGCCAAAGTTGTGAAGTAATGTCTTAGACGCGTGAATCAACATCGGCAAACTTACCTCAAGTCCGGTCGCACTCAGTTCTCACCGTGTCTCTTGCTTGCACAAACTTTCTTTGTAAATAGTGTATAAACTTTGTACATCCACTTGCAAGCTAATTGGTGAAGGAATAACAATTTATGTATTTTATTACTACTGATTTTTGCATGTTCCTCATTCCTACCTTGGTTTTAGCCCTATAGGAAGGTGTATAGGCTACTAAACTAGTTTTACTCGTAATAGGCATCACACAGATGAACGCTGAAAAAATGACATCTCATGATATAGGGGAAACAGTTCTCTCATGGATCAAGGCATGGCTGACCAATAAGAAGTGCCTATTTGTGTTCAAAATTACCGAGAGGAATAAATGGCATGAGAGAATTTGGCGAAGACAAAAAAAAATAGGCTTAAAACTAGACTCAGAAAGACCCACACTGAACTTCAAGAGGATTTAGACAAGTTAATGTCGTGGTCAGAAATGTAGATAAACGTAAAGTCGTAAAGATCATGAATGTAAATAACCTTAGCACTTATAAACTAAATTATACAGAACTTGACCCTTCAGAATAGAAGAAAACTAGGGAGTTACAGCAAGCAGCAATCTGAATCCAAAATAGTGGTGCTTAAGCAACAGAAGTCCAAAAGTAATACTACAGCTCTATGCTTGGATAATAAGGCCTCACTTAGATTATGCAGCTCAATTCTGGTCTAAATAATACAGAATGGACATAGATGGAAGTGGTATGGTGACACGAAATTGTATGTTAAAGATACGTATCCTCTATTCAAGACATTAAGGAAACGTATCGCCACAAGTGGCTTCTTCAGTCCTTACAAAGAGATAGCAAAGGGACGAGTATAATTATTGACAGGAGTCAGGTGGTAAGCTGTGAGAGGGTAGTAGCAGTAGCAGTGGTAGTATTACAGCAGAGGCGAGATGGGTTGGGTTTGAGGAGAACCTGTTAACAATGGAGGAACATTTTTTAAATTATAAGTTGGGTAAATAGGTTGGAAAAATGTTAATATGAGTAGGTTGGTAGATTTCCTGAGTATTCATGGTGCATTGGCGCATCAAACGGTGATGTTAAATGCTATATAAGCAATCGTTTGGCTAATTTTCTGAATATTCTCTAACTGCAGAACTTTTGAAGATTGGTGTTGGTTGTTGATACAGTTGCTACTACCAAGTTTCTGTCTCTGTGCAAATCATTTTCAGGAATTATTAATTTGCTTAATTTAGCTTGATTATGTGTTCCACTGTTGCTCTATGTTGTACGCAAGTGTCATTTTGATTTTTCCGTCTGCCAGCATTTATGTGCAGACACAAGTTCCTGGGATCATCAAGGACAACAACCACCAACACCATTCCTCAAAATTCATGCAGCTATAGAATATTTAAAACGTTGGCCGAAGTATTGCTATATAACATTTACATCGCCACTGGATGACACCATTTCACCATGAACACTCAGGAAGTCTCCCAACCTACTCAAGTTTGCATTTGGGAACACGAGACTGATTATAATGAAAAAATCGGCTAATCCTTATACCAATTCTAGAAGTGTTCACATGACTTGCTGTCTAGCACCTCACAGAATATATTAAGTCTCTTCCTAGAGGCTACTGACTACCTTAAGTAATTCTGTCTGGTGGACATTCTCTTCAGCGTGATAGTGACTTGCGTGAACTACAGCTTACTTAGTCAGAGAAACAATACAAAGAAACACCAACACAAAGGGGCAATAAATGTTTGATTCCAGAGATCAAAGGACGGCGGCCGAGCCTGCGAAACAAAGACCTGTACTACTGGAAAAATATCCACCAGACTTGTTACCTGCCAGACGGGAAATATCCATTCACAGTGAAAATATTACAAAATAACAAGTGCTTTTTGACAGGTAAACTGGACACTGTTAAAAATGCTACTGGACAAGAGTTGCTATCAAGTGGGAAAGACCCGATAACGAGTACATAAGTTTAGAAGGTTCATCAGTACAATTGTAACCTACTAACCAGAGAGATATCACCAACCATTGATTTATCTGTTGATTTTCATACCATAAAAGAGGAGTCGAAGTTAAACTGCTGCTACATATACTGCTCTTGGAATACCAGGACAGTTGCTACCAATATCACTGCTACAATCTACCAGTTTTGCTGGTACCTGGACCCGCTACCATCTACCAGTTCTGCTGCTTCCTGGCCTGCTATAATCTACCAGTTCCGCTGGTACCTGGACCTGCTACCCTCTACTAGATCTGCTGGTACCTGGACCTGCTACCGTCTACCAGTTCTGCTGGTACCTGGACCTGCTACCTCTACCAGTTCTGCTGCTTCCTGGCCTGCTATCATCTATCAGTTCTGCTGGTAACTGGACCTGCTACCCTCTACTAGTTCTGCTGGTACCACAACCTGCTACCATCTACCAGTTCTGCTGGTACCTGGACCTGCTACCCTCTACTAGTTCTGCAGGTACCTGGACCTGCTACCATCTACCAGTTCTACTGGTACCTAACATGCTACCATCTACCAGTTCTGCTGGTACCTGGACCTGCTACCCTCTACCAGTTCTACTGGTACCTGGACCTGCTACCCTCTACCACTTCTGCTGGTACCTGGACCTGCTACCCTCTAGCAGTTTTCCTGGTACCTGGACCTGCTACAATCTACCAGTTCTGCTGGTACCTGGACCTGCTACCATCTACCAGTTCTGCTGGTACCTGGACCTGCTACCATCTACCAGTTCTGCTGGTACCTGGACCTGCTATCATCTACCAGTTGTGCTGGTACCTGGACCTGCTACCCTCTACCAGTTTTGCTGGTACCTAGACTTGCTCCCTTCTAACAGTTTTGCTGGTACCTGGACCTGCTACCATCTACAAGTTCTGCTGATACCTGACCTGCTACCATCTACCAGTTTTGCTGGTACCTGGACTGCTCCTACAAATTTTGTTTCAACAAGCACTTCATCTACGAATACTACTTCTACCACTTGCACCTAACTCCAACCAGCAATTACTTCCTACCAGCACCTCACTCCTAATCCTGTAATTACTTCCACCAGCACCTACCCTTCACCAGGCACCACTTCCCACCAGCACCACCCTCCACCAGCACCACTTCCCCTCTACTCCGTACCTACTTCTACCAGCACCTCACTTCCACCAGCACCTCCACTCCCACCCTGCATCCACTCCCACCAGCACCTACTCCACCATGAACCTACTCAACCAGCACTCACTTCCACCAGCATTACCCTCCCACCAGTACCACCCTCTACCAGCATTACATCCACCAGCACTACTCTTCCTACCAGAACCACTCCCTACGATACTCCACTTCCACCAGCAATTACTTCCCTAATTAGCAACTTACTTCCTACCAGCACCACTTCCCCACCTAGCACTTCATTTCCTTCCAAGCACCACTTCCACCAGTACCTACTTCCAACCTTGCACCTACTTCCCACCAGTACCTACTTCAACCTTGCAATTAACTTTCACCAGCACTACCTTCCAGCAGAACCACTTCCACCAGCACCTACTTCCACCAGCATTACTCCCACCAGTAATACTTCCTACCAGAACCTACTTCCTACGAGTACTTCCTTCAATCCTGAACCTGCTTCACAAGTACTACTTCTACCAGTACCTACTCCCACCAGCAACTTACTTCCCACAAGCACCTCATACTTCCTAACCAGTACTACTTCCTACCCGCACCTGTGTTCACCCACCAGTAACTTACTCTCCCACCAGAACCTACTCCCTCTACCAGTACCACCTGTCACCTAGCACCTACTTCTACCATCACCACTTCCCCACCAGAACCACTTTCCTACGAGTACCACTTCATCTGTACCACTTCTACAAGCAATTACTCCTACTTCAGCCAGTACCACTTCCCACCAGCACCTACTCCTACAAGAACCTACTTCTCTACCAGTTAACCTACTTCACCAGTACCTACTTCCTGATCCAGCACTACTCCCTACCAGAACCACTTCCTTACCAGCAATGACTTCCCACCAGAACCTACTTCCCACCTAGCACCTACTTCCTACCAGCAATTACTTCTGTACCAGCACCTACTCTACCAGTCCTTCCACTTCTACCAGCACTACCCTCTACCAGCACCTACTCCAACCAGTACCACTTCCTAATTATGAACCACTTCCTCACCAGCACCTTACTCCCTACGAGCAATTACTCTCACCAGCAACTACTTCCCCACCAGCAACTTCACTCCCTACCAGCACCTACTCCCTAATGAGCAATTACCCTTCACCAGCACCTAACTCCCACCAGCACCACTTACCCTACCAGCACTACTTCCACCCCAGAACCACTTCCACCAGCACCACTTCTACCAGCACCTACTCCACCAGCACCTATCACCTCCCACCAGCACCTACTCTACGAGTACCTACTTCCACCAGCACCTACCCTCCACCAGCACCACTCCCTACCAGCACCTACTTCCACCAGAACCTACTCCTCTACCAGTACTCCACTTCTACCAGCACCACTACCCTACCAGCACTACTCTCTACCAGTACCTACTTCTACCAGAACCATTTACCCAGCCACTCACTTCTACCAGCACTTCCCACCAGTACTACAAGATCTAACCAGAACTACTCTACCAGTACTTCTACCTAGTACCTACATCCACCAGGAACCTACTCCTGGCCAGCACCTACTCCTACCAGCACCTCACTTCTAACCAGTAACTTCCCACCAGCACTCCCACCAGTACCTACTTCCTACAAGTAACTTAACTCCTACCAGTACTACTCTACAAGCACCTACTTCCACCAGCACCTACTCCCACTAGCACCACTTCTACCAGCACCTACTACCACCAGCATCCACTTCCTCCACCTTAGCACCACTTCCACCAGCACTTCCCACCAGAAATACTTCCCACCAGCACCTACTTCCCACCAGCAACTCCCAATTAGCACTCCTACCTCAGCACCTCCCACCAGCACTACTTCCCACCAGCACTCCCAATTGTGCACCACATCCACCAGAACCACTCCCTACCAGAACCACTCTTCACCAGCACCACTTCCTACCAGCACCTACTTCCCACCAGCACCTCTCTTCCACCTTCAGCACCACTTCTCCTCCAGCACTCACTCCCTGACCAGCACCACTTCCACCAGCACCTACTCCCACCAGCACCTACCTTCCACTCAGCACCACCCTCCTCACCAGAACCACTCCTCACCAGAACCACTTCCACCAGCACCTACCTGCCACCAGCACCACTCTACCCTCCAGCACCTACCTTAATCTGCCCACCTACTCTCAGCCAGCCAACTTACCCACCAGTACCTTACCTTCACCAGCAACTACTCTAACCTGTGTACCTACTTCCCTTACAAGCACCTACTCCACTACCAGCACCACTTCTACCAGAACCTACTTCCCTACCAGCACTGCATCCACCTAGCAATTAACTTTCCACCAGCACTACTCCCTAATTAGCACCACTTCTCCACCAGAACCACTTCCACCAGGCACTACTCTTCACCAGAATCCACTCCCTAACAGCAACTTACTCTACCAGAACCACTTCAACTTCATTATTTACATCCTACCAGCAACTTACTCTACCAGCACTTAATTTCCTACAAGAACCACTTCTTATATGAACTACTTCCTACCTGTACTCACTCCCCTACCTCAGTACTACTCCCTCTACCAGTACTACTCTCTACCAGTACCTACTTCTACCAGTACTCACTTCTACCAGAACCTACTTCTACCTCAGTACCTACATCCACCAGCACCTACTTCCACCAGCACCACTTCACCAGAACCTACTTCCCTACCAGTACCACTTACCTCTAATTGCTACCTCTTCTACCATACCACTCTACCAGCACTACTTCTACCAGAACCTACAATCCTACCAGCAATTACATCCTACCAGTAACTTATTCTTGACCAGTAACTCCCACCAGTACCTAGATCCTACCAGAACCTACTTCCCCTACCAGAACCTACTTCACCAGAACTCACTTCTACCAGTACCTACTTCCTACCAGCAACTTGGCTCTACCAGTACTACTTCCACCAGTACCTACTTCTACGAGTCCCACTTCTACCAGTACTACTTCCTCTACCAGAACCTACTTCTACCAGTACCATCTACCAGCACTACTTCTACCAGCACTACTTCTACCAGAACTACTTCTAACCAGAACCTACTTCCACCAGAACCACTTCCTCTACCTCAGTACTACTTCTACCAGTCCTCACTTCTCACCAGAACCATCTTACCAGAACTACTTCTACCAGTACTACTTCACCTAGCACTTAACTCCCACCAGCAACTTACCCTTCACCAGAACCACTCTTCAACCAGCACTACTTCTCTTATAAGTTCACCATCTACCAGCAACTTACTTCTACCAGCAACTTACTCTACCAGAACCTACTTCAGTACCTCAGCACTACTTCTACCTGGCACCCTTCCACCAGCAACTTCAAGATCCACCAGAACCTACTTCTACCAGTACTTCCCTACCAGCACCACATCCACCAGAACTACTTCCCTAACAGCACCTACCCTTCCACCAGCACTACTTCCCACCAGCACTTCCCACCAGCACCCTTCCACCAGCAATTACTCTTACAAGTACTACTCTCTACCAGTACCTACTCTACAAGCACCTCACTTCCACCAGTAATTACTCCTACAAGCACCACTCCCTACCAGCACTACCACCTACCAGCACCACTCCCACCAGCACCTAACTTTCCACCAGCACTTCCCACCAGAAATACTCCCACCTCAGCAACTTACTTCCTACCAGCACTTCCCTGACTCAGCACTCCTCCAGCCACTTCCATCAGAACCACTTCCCCTCACCAGCACTCCACCAGCACCTACTTCCACCAGAACCACTTCCCACCAGCACCTATTCCCACCAGCACCACATCCACCAGCACCTACTTCTACCAGTACCCCTCCCACCAGCACCTACATCCACCAGAACCACCCTCCCACCAGAACCTACCCTCTACCAGCACCTACTTCCTACCAGCAATTACCTCTACCAGCACCTCACTTCCACCTAGCACCTACCTTCCACCAGCACCTACTCTCTACCAGCACCACCCTTCACCAGCAACTTACTTCACCAGCACCTACCTCCACCAGCACCACTTCCATACTAGTAATTAGTTTTACCCATCCAGCAATTACTACCTAGCCACCTACTTCCACCAGCACCACTTCACCAGCACCACTTCCTACCAGCACCACTCCCTACCAGAACTACTACCCTACCAGAACCATCACTGAACCATCACCAGCACTCACTTCCACCAGCACTAATCCCTCCACCAGCACCACTTCCCCACCCGTAGCCCACTTCCCACCAGCACCTACCCTCTACCAGTACCACTTCACCAGCACCTACCCTTCCTGCCCACCACTCCTACAAGTACCTAACCTCACCAGCAATTACTTCTACCAGAACCTACTCTACCAGCACCTACATCCACCAGCACCTACCCTTCCACCAGTACCACTCCCTACCAGCATACTCTGGGCCAGAAACCATTTCCTTCACCAGCACTCACTTCCTACCAGAATTCACTTCTAACAGTACCTACTTCTACCAGAACCTACTTCTACCTATTATTTACAATTCTACCTCAGTACTAATTTCCACCAGGCACTACTTCTACAATGAACCACTTCTACCAGAACCTACTTTCCACCTGGTACTCACTCTACCAGCAACTTACTTCTACAAGAACTACCTTCACCTCAGAACCTACTTCACCTCCGTACCTCACTTCTACCTAGTACTATTTCCTTCTACCTAGTAGTACTTCTGACCATCACTACTTCCTACCAGCACCACCCTTCACCAGAACCTACTTCTACCAGTACCTACATCCACCAGCACTACATCTACCTGCTACCACTTCACCAGAACCACTTCACCAGCACCTAACTCCACCTCCGTACTACCCCTCTCTACCAGCAATTACTCTACCAGTACTCACTTCTCTACCAGAACCTACACTCCACCAGCAATTACATCCTACCAGTACCTCATTTCTACCAGCACTCCCTACCAGTACTACATCCTACCAAGAACTACTTCTCACCAGAACCTACTTCTACCAGAACTACTTCACCAGTACTACTTCTACCAGCACTACTCTACCAGTACTCACTTCACCAGCACTACTTCTACGAGTCCTACTTCCACCAGCACTACTTCCCCTACCAGAACTACTTCTACCTAGTACTATTTTTACCTGCAGTCATTTCTACTCTGACCATCACTTACTTACCAGAACCTACTTCCCACCAGAACTACTTCCCTACCAGAACTACTTCCTACCAGTACTAACTTTACTTCTTACCAGTCCTCTACCTTCACCAGAACTACTTCTACCTCAGAACTACTTCTACCAGCAACTTACTTCTCCAATGGCACTACTTCTACCAGAACCTACTTACCTAGTAACTTACTTTACCTAGTAATTACTGATTACCTCAGAACTACTTCTGACCTAGTGAACTGCTTTCTACCAGTACTACTTCCACCAGTTACCATTTCTACCAGAACTATTTCTACCTAGTACTACTTTTTACCAGTACCTACTGATACCAGAACCACTTCTCACGAGTACCTGCTTCCTACCAGCACTACTTCCACCAGCACTACTTCCACCAGTTAACTCTACCAGAACCTACTTCTACCAGCAACTTACTTCCACCAGTACTCACTTCCTGTACCTCAGCACTCCCTCCACCAGAACCTACTTCTAATTAGCACTACTTCCACCAGCACTCACTTCCCCACCAGCACCACTCTCCACCAGCACTTGCCCACTTCACCAGCACTTCCTACCAGTACCTACTTCTACCAGAACTGACTCTCTACCACCAGAACCTACTTCACCAGAACTACTTTCCACCAGTAGTACTTCACCAGTACTACTCCACCTACTACTACTCCAATTGTGAAGCTACTCTCCCTACCAGCACTAACTTTCCAATTAGCACTTACTCTACCAGAACCTACTTCCACCAGTAATTACTTCTACCAGAACTTACTTTCTACCAGCAATTAGCCTACTTTACCAGTACCTCACTTCTACTTCGCAACCACTTCACCAGAACTACTCTACCAGTACTACTCTACAAGAACCACTTCCTACCAGAACCTACTTGACCTGTACCACTTCTACCAGCAATTACCATCCAACCAGAGCCACTTCTACCAGTACTCATCCACCAGTACCTACTTCCACCAGTACCATCTACCATACCACTCTACCTCAGCACTCTACCAGTTACCGCTTCCCCAGCCAGCAATACTCTTACCAGCACTACTCTCACCAGTACTGACCTTCACCATCAGCCAGCAACTACCCTTACCAGCACTACTTCACCAGCACCTCTTCACCAGCACTAAGACCCTCCAGCACTTACCCACCAGCAACTACTCTACCAGCAACTTCAACTTTCCACCAGCACTCTACTCAGCACTTCTTCCACCAGAACCATCACCTGCACCACTCTCCACCAGCAACTTAATTTCCACCAGTACTACTTCCCCACCAGTACTCACTTCCCACCAGATTTCCACTAACATTCTCACCAGTACTACTTCAATTAGCGCCTACTTCACCATCTACTCAGAACACTTCACCAGCTACTCTCCAGCACTACTCTACCAGAAGGCTTCCACCAGTACTACACCAGTAACCACTACCAGCTTACTCACTAGTACCACAATTAACCTAGCATTCAATACACCAGTACTACTTCCACCAGCACTACTCCACCAGAACTACTTCTACCAGAACACTCACCAGCAATTCCCACCAGCTCCACTTCACCAGAACTACTCCCACCAGAACTACTTCTTCCAGCACTACTCTACCAGTACTACTTCTGGGCCATAACCACCACCAGCAACTACTTCTACCAGACTACTTCTACCAGTACTCTACAGAACTACTTCTACCAGCACTACTTCTACCAGAACTACTTCTCACCAGCACTCATCAGTAACTACTCACCAGCACTACTTCTACCAGTATCTTCCCACAGAACTACTTCACCAGCATTACTTCTACCAGAACTACTTCTCACCAGAACTACTTCATTTACTTCATGAGTACTTCACCAGAACTACTTCCCACCGCATGGTTCACCAGCACTACTTCCTACCATTACTACCAGAACTATTCTTACCAGTACTTCACCAGTCTACCTTCCAATAACCAGAACTACTTCACCAGTTACCACTGAACAGCCACTTCCACCAGTACCATCAACCAGCACCTTACTCTACAGCACTACTTCTACCAGTACTTCCCACCAGCATTGCTTCTACCAGAACTACTCTACCAGCAATTACTTCTACCAGACTACTCATGCCAGTACTACTTCCACCAGTACTACTCCCACCAGCTACTTCACCAGCACTTCCCCACAGAATTGCTTCCACCAGCACCACTTCTACCAGAACTATCACAAATACTCCCACCAGCACTACTCCAACTTACCACTACTTCCAACCAGCACTTCCCCACCAGCAATTACTTCACCAGTACTACTCTACCAGAACACTTTCTTACCAGTATTACTTCACCAAGAACCACTCACCAGCACTACTTACCAGTACTGCTTACAAGCACTACTTCACCAGCATACTCTACCAGAACTACTTCACCAGTACCACTCTTACCAGAACACTTCACAGTTAACTACCAGTAATCTGCACTACTCCCAACCAGCACTACTCTACCAGACCACTCTACCAGCACTACTTCTACCATGCACACTCACCAGTCACTTCTACCAGTACTACTTCCTCTACCAGCACTTCACTTAACTACTCCAATGCCAATACTACTAACCCAGCATTATCTACCAGCACTCTACCAGTACTACTTCCCACCAGTACTACTTTACCAGGCACTACTACTCTACCTATCAATACTCACCAGCACTACTTCACCAGCACACCCCTACCAGCACTACTTCACACCAGCACTACTTCTGCACCAGCAATTCCACCAGTCACCTCCACCAGAACACTCCAGCAATCTCCCCACCAGCATTCACTTCACCAGCACCACCTCTACCAGAACTACTCTAACCAGCACTGTTTCCCCTACCAGCACCACTTCTACTCAGAACCTACTTCACCAGAACCCCCACTCTACCAGCACCTACTTCACCAGCACTACTCACAGTACCACTTCTACCAGCACTACTCTAGCACTACTTCACCAGCCACTAACTTTACCTCTACCAGCATACTCTACCAGCACCACTTCCACCAGCACCACTTCCCACCAGAACTACTCACCAGAACTACTTCTACCAGCTCACTACTCTACCAGCACTTCACCAGTCTGCAGTATACTCTACCACAGAACTACTTCCCACCAGAACTACTTCTACCATGCCACTACCAGACTATTCTACAGCACTACTTCTACCAGTACTACTTCTACCAGTACTACATTCTTACCATTGCTACTCCACCCTCCACCAAGTACTTCTTACCAGCACTACTTCTACCAAGGTTAGATTCTACTCAGTACTATTCTCTACCAGTACTACTTCACCAGTACTTCTACATTATTGCTCATTGCCAGCACTACTTCTACCAGTACCCCACTTCACCAGTACTTACTTCTACCAGCACTACTTCAATTGCCAGCACTCCCACAGACAATTTCTTCACCAGTACTACTCTACCAGTACCTTGTCCACCAGAACTAATTCTCCACCAGCACTACTTCTACCAGAACTACTTCTACCAGTACACTTCCACCAGCACTCGTCCCCACCAGCACTTCTTACCAGCCAATCGCTTTACCATATTCACTCACCAGCACTACTTCCGCCACCCTACTACTTCTACCAGCACACTCACCAGAACTAACTCACCAGAACCACTTCACCAGAACTACTTCTACCAGCATTCACTTCACCACCTAGCTTAACTTACCAGAATATTTCACTTAATACCAGCACTAGCTTCACCAGTACCACTTTAACCAGTACTGACGTCCTGAACTAGCCACTACTCTACAGTACTACTTCTACCAGTAATTACTTCACAGTACTACGTTCTACTTAAGTACTACTCTTACCAGCACTACTTCTCCAGAACTACACCAGCAATTACTCTACCAGTACTACTCTACTCCACTACTCACCAGTACTACTTCCACCATACCTTTCCACCAGCACTACTTCACCAGTACACTCCACCTGCATACTCCAGCACCACTTCACCAGCACTACCCACAAGCAATTACCACCTACTACTTACTCCACCAGCACTTACTACCAGTATTACTTCACCAGTACTACTCTACCAGAACCACTTCTACCAGCACTTCACTCTACCAGCACTACTTCACTACCAGCACCACTCACCAGCACTACCTTACCAGTACTCCACCAGTACTACTTCTACCAGCACTACTCAACCAGCAATACTCCACCGAACTACTCCACCAGAACCATTTCTTACCCACTACTTCCACCAGAACTACTCACAGCACTCCACCTCTACCAGCACCACTTCCACCAGAACCACTCTACCAGCACCTCCTTCCACACCTACTTCCACAAGCACTACTTCACCAGCACCACTCTACAAGTACTACTTCCACCAGCAACTTACTCTACTAAGCACACTCTACCATTACCACTAATTTACCAGTACTACTCTACCAGCACTTACTACCAGCACTTCCAGCAGAAATTACTTCACCAGTACTACTTCACCAGCACTTCCACCAGCATCTACCAGAACTACTCTACCAGCCACTGCCCCACCAGCACTACTTCTACCAGTACCACTCACCAGCACTACTCATCAGCAGTACCACTTCCCACCAGCACCACTTCCCCACCAGCACTTCCACCCAGTACACCTCCCACCAGAACTACTTACCAGACCACTCACCAGTACCACTTCTACCAGTACTTCATTATCACCATTGAACTCCCAGACCATCCCACCAGAACATTCACCAGAACCACTTCTACCAGCCACCACTCTAACCAGAACTACTCACCAGCACTAGTCTCCACCAGCACCTACTCTACCAGTAATTACTTCACAGCACCTCACCTCTACCAGCTATTCACTTCTACACCGTTACCTGCCTCTACTTCAGAATATTTCAGCCAGAACTACTCTACCAGAACTATTTCTACCAGTACTACTTCACCAGCTACTCCCCACCAGTTCTACTCTACCTGTACTACTCTACCAGAACTCATCCACCAGCACCACTTCTACCAGCACTACTTACTACCAGCTCACTACCAAGACACTCTACCAGCACTACACCAGTAACTACTTCACTGAGCACTACATTCTACTTAGCCACTACTCTTACCAGCAATACTCCATTAACCAGAACCACTCCCACCAGCAACTACTTCACTAGGCACTACTTCACCAGTACTTCTACCAGTACTACTCTACCAGAACCACTTCACTAGCATACATTCTTCCAGTACTACTCTACCAGTACTGCTTCTACCAGTAACTACTTCTACCAGAACACCACCTGTACACATCGTCCACCAGCACTACTCTACCAGCACTACTTTCCCACCAGCACTACTCTACCATACCACTTGCACTAACAGAACTACTTCACCTACTGATCTTTACCAGCACTACCGAACACCAGAACTACTCTACCAGTACTACTTCACCAGCAACTAAGTCACTGTACTACTACCAGAACAATTACTCTACCCACCAAGTACTCACTTACCAGTACACCAGAACTACATCCACCAGCACATTCTCACCAGCACTCTACTCTAGCACTTAGCACTTCCAGAACTACTTCCACCAGAACTACTCACCAGAACCTTCTTCTACCAGACTACTTCTACCAGCACTATCTTACCAGCACCTATCACCAGCAATTACTCACGGAGTACTTACCAGTACCAATTTCCACCAGAACTACACCAGCTACTCTACCAGTACCACTCACCAGCTACTCACCAGAACTACTTTCCCACCAGAACTACTCTCCAGAACTTACTTCTACCAGTACTACTTCCATAGGCCCCCACTCCACAGACTTACTCTTACCAGAACTACTCTACCACCTACTACTCTACTTCCAGCACTACTTCACCAGAACCATTCCACCAGCACCTTCTACCAGCACTGCTCTAGCCAGAACACTCTACCAGCACTACTTACCAGCACTATTTCACCAGCACCTTACTCTACCAGAACTACTTCACCAGCAATACTCCCACCTACCAGCACCACTACTCTACCAGAACTACTTCACGGAATCAACTGCTTACTACCAGTTAACTACTTCACCAGCACCTTACTTCACCAGTACCTTCCTTACCAGAACTACTCTCTACCAGTACTCACTCCCCACCAGCACACCTACCAGCTTTCTACCAGAACTACTCTACCATACACTTACCTCTACTTATTCCACTACTTCTACCAGTACTACTTACCAGTACCACTCACCAGTTAACCTCACCAGCACTACTTCACCACAGAACTACTCTCACCAGAACCATTCACCAGAACTTACCTTCCCACTTACAGTACTTTCCACCAGTTACTACAAGCACTACTACTACCAGTCCTTGTTAGCTACTCCCACCAGCACTACTTCACCAGCAATACCTCCACCATGAACCACTGCTCCCAGTACTACTCTACCAGAACCACTTCCAGTACTCATCTACCAGCACTAACCCACCAGTACTTCTTCACCAGAACCACTCTACCAGCATACTCTACCAGAACCTACTCCACCAGAACCACTACCCGTACCACTCTACCAGCAATTACTCTCCACCTAGTACTTCCACATAATCAGCTTCTACCAGCAATTAACTTCCCACCAGCACTACTCTTACCAGTACTACTTCACCAGCACTAATTCCCACCAGCACTGCTTCTACCAGCACTACTACCAGCACTACTCTACCAGCACTCACCATTTCCCCACCTACTCACTCCCAGAACACTTACTACAGTACTACAACAAGCAATAATTCACCAGCAATTACTTCCCACCAGCACCACTTCCCCACCAGCACACTCCACTACCAGCCACTACTTCACCAGCACCTCACCAGCACTTCTCCACCAGAACCACTTACCAGCACCTTACTCCCACCAGCACCAATCCCACCAGCACCACTCTGACCACCACTTCCCACCAGTACTACTTCACCAGCACCACTCACCAGAACTACTCCCACCAGAACTACTTCACCAGAACCACTTCACTGGGCACACTCTTATTAACATTCTCCACCAGAACTACTACTTCTACCAGCACCTACTACCAGCAATACTCACCAGTTACTCCCACCGCACTACTCTACCAGAACTACTTACCTGAACCATTCCACCAGCAATTACTTACCAGCACTACTCACCAGTATTCTCTGAGACTACTCTATACCAGTACTACTTCTACCAGTACTACTTCTCCCAGTACTACTTCTACGAGTACTACTTCTACCAGTACTACTTCTACCAGTACTACTTCTACTTACTTCTACCAGTACTACTACTTCTACCAGTACTACTTCTACCAGTACTACTTCTACCAGTACTACTTCTACCAGAACTACTTCTACCAGTACTACTTCTAACAGTACTACTTCTACCAGTACTACTTCTACCAGAACTACTTCTACCAGTACTACTTCTACCAGTACTTCTTCCAGTATTACATCTACCAGAACTACTTCTACCAGAACTATTTCTACCAGAACTTCTACCAGTACTACTTCTACCAGTACTACTTCTACCAGAACTACATCTACCAGTACTTCTTCTACCAGTACTACTTCTACCAGAACTTCTTCTACCAGAACTACTTCTACCAGTACTACTTCTACCAGGCTCAACTTCTACAAGAAATACTTCTACCAGAACTACTTTTACCTGTACTACTACTACTTCTACCAGTACTACTTCTACCAGTACTACTTCTACCAGTACTACTTCTACCAGTACTACTTCTACCAGTACTACTTCTACCAGTACTACTTCTACCAGTACTACTTCTACCAGTACTACTTCTACCAGTACTACTTCTACCAGTACTACTTCTACCAGTACTACTTCTACCAGTACTACTTCTATACCAGTACTTCTACCAGTACTACTTCTACCAGTACTACTTCTACCAGTACTACTTCTACCAGAACTACTTCTACCAGTACTACTTCTACCAGTACTACTTCTACCAGTACTACTTCTACCAGTACTACTTCTACCAGTACTACCAGTACTACTTCTACCAGTACTACTTCTACCAGTACTTCTACCAGAACTACTTCTACCAGTACTACTTCTACCAGTACTACTTCTACCAGTACTACTTCTACCAGTACTACTTCTACCAGTACTACTTCTACCAGTACTACTTCTACCAGAACTACTTCTACCAGAACTACTTCTACCAGTACTACTTCTACCAGTACTACTTCCACTACTACTACTTCCACCAGAAGTACTTCTACCAGTACTACTTCTACCAGTACTACTTCTACCAGAACTACTTCTACCAGTACTACTTCTACCAGTACTTCTACCAGTACTACTTCTACCAGTACTACTTCTACCAGAACTACTTCTACCAGAACTACTTCTACCAGTACTACTTCTACCAGTACTACTTCCACTACTACTACTTCTACCAGTACTACTTCTACCAGAGCTACTTCTACCAGTACTACTTCTACCAGTACTACTTCTACCAGTACTACTTCTACCAGTACTACTTCTACCAGTACTTCTACCAGTACTGCTTCTAGCAGTAATACTTCTACCAGTACTACTTCTACCAGTACTTCTACCAGCACTACTTCTACCAGAACTACTTTTACCAGTACTACTTCTACCAGTACTACTTCTACCAGTACTACTTCTACCAGTACTACTTCTACCAGTACTACTTCTACCAGAACTACTTCTACCAGTACTACTTCTACCAGAACTACTTCTACCAGTACTACTTTTACCAGTACTACTTCTACCAGTACTACTTCTACCAGTACTTCTACCAGTATTGCTTCTACCAGCACTACTTCTACCAGAACTACTTCTACCAGAACTACTTCTACCAGTACTACTTCTACCAGTACTACTTCTGCCAGTACTACTTCTACCAGAACTACTTCTACCAGTACTACTTCTACCAGTACTACTTCTACCAGAACTACTTCTACCAGTACTACTTCTACCAGCACTACTTCTACCAGAACTACTTCTACCAGTACTACTTCTACCAGTACTACTTCTGCCAGTACTACTTCTACCAGAACTACTTCTAGCAGAACTACTTCTACCAGTACTACTTCTACCAGAACTACTTCTACCAGTACTACTTCTACCAGAACTACTTCTACCAGTACTACATCTACTATTACTACTCATTCCAGAACTACTTCTACCAGTACTACTTCTACCAGAACTACTTCTACCAGTACTACTTCTACTATTACTACTCATGCCAGTACTACTTCTACCAGTACTACTTCTACCAGTGCTACTTCTACCAGCACTACTTCTACCAGTACTACTTCTACCAGTACTACTTCTACAAGTACTTCGTCTACCAGAACTAATTCAACCAGTACTGCTTCTACCAGTACTACATCTACCAGCATTACTTCTACCAGTACTACGTCTACCAGTACTAATTCTACCAGTACTGCTTCTACCAGTACTACTTCTACCAGTACTACTTCTACCAGTACTACTTCTACCAGTACTACGTCTACCAGTACTAATTCTACCAGTACTGCTTCTTCCAGTACTACTTCTACCAGTACTACTTCTACCAGTACTACGTCTACCAGTACTAATTCTACCAGTACTGCTTCTACCAGTACTACTTCTACCAGTACTACTTCTACCAGTACTACTTCTACCAGTACTACTTCTACCAGTACTACTTCTACCAGCACTACTTCTACCAGTACTACGTCTACCAGTACTAATTCTACCAGTACTGCTTCTACCAGTACTACTTCTACAAGTACTACGTGTACAAGTACTACTTCTACAAGTACTACTTCTACCAGTACTACTTCTACCAGTACTACTTCTACCAGTACTACTTCTACCAGTACTACTTCTACCAGTACTACTTCTACCAGTACTACTTCTACCAGTACTACTTCTACCAGTACTACTTCTACCAGTACTACTTCTACCAGTACTACTTCTACCAGTACTACTTCTACAAGTACTACTTCTACCAGTACTACTTCTACCAGTACTACTTCTACCAGTACTACTTCTACCAGTACTACTTCTACCAGTACTACTTCTACCAGTACTACTTCTACCAGTACTACTTCTACCAGTACTACTTCTACCAGTACTACTTCTACCAGTACTACTTCTACCAGTACTACTTCTACCAGTACTACTTCTACCAGTACTACTTCTACCAGTACTACTTCTACCAGTACTACTTCTACCAGAACTACTTCTACCAGTACTACTTCTACCAGTACTACTTCTACCAGTACTACTTCTACCAGTACTACTTCTACCAGTACTACTTCTACCAGTACTTCTACCAGAACTACTTCTACCAGTACTACTTCTACCAGTACTACTTCTACCAGTACTACTTCTACCAGTACTACTTCTACCAGTACTACTTCTACCAGTACTACTTCTACCAGAACTACTTCTACCAGTACTACTTCTACCAGTACTACTTCTACCAGTACTACTTCTACCAGAACTACTTCTACCAGTACTACTTCTACCAGAACTACTTCTACCAGTACTACTTCTACCAGAACTACTTCTACCAGTACTACTTCTACCAGTACTACTTCTACCAGTACTACTTCTACCAGTACTACTTCTACCAGTACTACTTCTACCAGTACTACTTCTACCAGAACTACTTCTACCAGTACTACTTTAACTAGTACTACTTCTACCAGTACTACTTCTACCAGTACTACTTCTACCAGTACTACTTCTACCAGTACTACTTCTACCAGTACTACTTTCACCAGTACTACTTCTACCAGTACTACTTCTACCAGTACTACTTCTACCAGTACTACTTCTACCAGTACTACTTCTACCAGTACTACTTCTACCAGTACTACTTCTACCAGTACTACTTCTACCAGTACTACTTCTACCAGTACTACTTCTACCAGTACTACTTCTACCAGTACTTCTTCTACCAGTACTACTTCTACCAGTACTACTTCTACCAGTACTACTTCTACCAGTACTTCTACCAGTACTACTTCTACCAGTACTACTTCTACCAGTACTTCTACCAGTACTTGTACCAGTACTACTTCTACCAGTACTACTTCTACCAGTACTACTTCTACCAGTACTACTTCTACCAGTACTACTTCTACCAGTACTACATCTACCAGTACTACTTCTACCAGTACTTCTACCAGTACTACATCTACCAGAACTACTTCTACCAGTACTACTTCTACCAGTACTACTTCTACCAGTACTACTTCTACCAGTACTACTTCTACCAGTACTACTTCTACCAGTACTACTTCTACCAGTACTACTTCTACCAGTACTACTTCTACCAGTACTTCTACCAGTACTACTTCTACCAGTACTACTTCTACCAGTACTACTTCTACCAGTACTACTTCTACCAGTACTTGATCGTAAAACTTTTTTCTGAACATAACTGGAAAGTATTTTTGCTGAGTCTAATACAAAGTTTATTATATCTCTTAATATGTTAAAAATATTTTTAAAGATTGCTATTATTATCAGGATTTTTTTAAAATTAATAGTACTGCTATTATTACTTGTAGTAACACTGGTAGTAACAGCGCTGCAAATACTTCTGAAAGTATTACTTTTATCAGCAATAATTTTATTCTAGTTACATATACTACTACTAGTATAGACAGCGGCTTTGATACTATTAAATGGAGCATAGTTGATAAAGTTGTTTATAGCGCTGCAAATATTTGCACAACTGTTGTTATTGCTACTAGTACTGCTGTTAGTGTTACTATTGTTGATGCTATTGTTACTACCGCTGATTGTATTCTTACTACTGCTGATATTATTGGTGCTATTCCTGGTAATAATGCTACGGCTGCTACTGCTATTGCTACTTCCACTTCTGCTATTGCTACCACAGTTGATCTTATTTCTACTTCACCTGCTGTTATTGTTAATATTTCTGTTAATATTGCTAATATTGCAGCTGCTGCAGCTATCATCATCACTGCGTTTCTTACTGATGCTTCTAATGCTGTTGCTGTTGCTCCTGCTATTTTAAATGCTACTTTTGCTCCGGTGTTTGTTACTATTATTACTACTGGAGCGGCTGTTATTGTTACAACTGCAACAGTTATTTATTCTACCACTACCTTAAATATTTCCTAGGTCTATGTGTCCAGGAGTCAATCTGTGTCCCCTCAGATATTCTACCTTCCCCACTTTCCCAAGGTCTGCCTTTGTAACAAGTATCTCCTTCTTTCCCAGGTCCATGTGTCCAGGAGTCCATCTGTCCGCCTCAGATATTCTACCTTCCCCACTTTCCCAAGGTCTGCCTTTGTAACAAGTATCTCCTTCTTTCCCAGGTCCATGTGTCCAGGAGTCCATCTGTCCGCCTCAGATATTCTCCCTTCCTGCTGCTGCTGCTGTTGCTGTTATTTCTACTACTGATTCGAGTACATCGACTCCATGTTGAGGGACTAATTACATCAAATACCTCATCTTTCACCTTTCTCTACATTGGACTGAAGAGGAAACTGGCTGGTGAAGCGTTTCCAGAATAAATATAGATACCCAAATACTGCATAAGTGTCTCATTTCTCAACATAACTAATATTGATAACGCTAATACTACTAAATCGGTAGTGCAGCTTCTGAATGTGCTACTGCTACTGTAGATGCCGATATTGCCACTGCTGTTCCTAGTGCTGAAGTTGCTAATATTGCTATTATTGTTAATACCGAAGCTGCTGATTTTGCTAATACAGTTGCTGATGTTGCTGATGCAGCTGCTGATGTTGGTCCTGCAGCTATTGATGTTGCTCCTCTAGCTACATAAATTGTTGATGCAGTTACTGATGTTTCTACCACAGCTGCTGATAATGCTACTGCAGCTGCTGATACAGTTTCTATAGAGGTTGATGTTGCTGGTGCAGCTGCTGATATTGCTGGTGCAGCAGATTTTCTTACTTCCAGTTTTTCTGCCGTAGTAATTACTTCCTGGGTCACAACGTTACATAGAAAAACTTTACATAAAGCAAAATACATTTTTATTTCAGAATTTGGAAATAAGTTTTAAAATTTTATATATTCGTTAACAACGTTAACTACATCTACAATATACAATCACAAATATGCAAACGTTACTTTATAGCCTCAGTGTTCCAGTCTCTAGACTCTAATCTCATTTCTCAAATTTAAAATCCCTAATCTCTAAACTCTGCTCTCTATTCTCTAGTCTCAAAGCTCAATCCATAAATCTTTCTCTGTTTTCTTGCTCCCCAACCTTCAATCTCAAATCTCTGATATCCAATCACAAGTCCCTAATATCTGCTCTCTGATCTCATGTTTCATAATAGCAATCTTCATTTCAAAATCTCTAATCTGCTCTCTAATCTCCAATCTAAAAATACACCGTACTCTAATTTTCCGTTTCGCATCTCCAGGTCCCTGAACCATGCAATCTAATTTTCATGTGTCCGATCTCTTAAATCCTAAACCAAGTCAGATGTCTATGCTCTGTAATCTCAAATCTCTAATCTCAAACTCTAATCTCATTCTCTCAACTCTGCATGCTAATTATTAGTCTCCAGTCTCCAACATCCAAACCCAAATTTGCTACCGCCTATAACCAATCCCAATTCTCTAAACCCTATTACGTGATTTTTAATCGCTCTTCCCACTTCTAATCTCTAATTAAAACCCAAACAATAATCTTTATTCCCTAACCTTAGTTAGGAAATAGAGAACATCTTAATTCTATAATTTCATACCTCCAGTCTCCAACCCAAAACCTAAATCCAATCCCAGTTCCAGTTCCATGAACCTTGCTCTCCAATCTCCAATTTCAAATCTCACAGTCTGTAGTTCCTAATCCAAGAAGCCTGAATTTTGTTTGCTTATCTCTAGGAATTAAGCTCAAGTCTACTATCCCTAACCCTGTTTTCTGATCTCAAATCTCAACAATCCCTAACTAAATACGCAGGCCCTCTCCTCTAATCTAAACTTAAATTCTATTTCTTTAGCCCAAAATCTTTCAGTCATGGTCACCCGTCTCCTATTTTATATATATATTATATATGAGAGCATAGGCAATGGGGTTGAAGAGGTATGGGGTAGGTTTAAAAATGTAGTGTTGGAGTGTTCAGCAGAAGTTTGTGGTTACAGGAAGGTGGGTGCGGGAGGGAAGAGGAGCGATTGGTGGAATGATGATGTAAAGAGAGTAATAAGGGAGAAAAAGTTAGCATACGAGAAGTTTTTACAAAGTAGAAGTGATGCAAGGAGGGAAGAGTATATGGAGAAAAAAAGAGAGGTTAAGAGAGTGGTGAAGCAATGTAAAAAGAGAGCAAATGAGAGAGTGGGTGAGATGTTATCAACAAATTTTCTTGAAAATAAGAAAAAGTTTTGGAGTGAGATTAACAAGTTAAGGAAGCCTAGAGAACAAATGGATTTGTCAGTTAAAAATAGGAGAGGAGAGTTATTAAATGGAGAGTTAGAGGTATTGGGAAGATGGAGGGAATATTTTGAGGAATTGTTAAATGTTGATGTAGATAGGGAAGCTGTGATTTCGTGTGTAGGGCAAGGAGGAATAACATCTTGTAGGAGTGAGGAAGAGCCAGTTGTGAGTGTGGGGGAAGTTCGTGAGGCAGTATGTAAAATGAAAGGGGGTAAGGCAGCCGGGATTGATGGGATAAAGATAGAAATGTTAAAAGCAGGTGGGGATATAGTTTTTGAGTGGTTGGTGCAGTTATTTAATAAATGTATAGAAGAGGGTAAGGTACCTAGGGATTGGCAGAGAACATGCATAGTTCCTTTGTATAAGGCAAAGGGGACAAAAGAGAGTGCAAAAATTATAGGGGGATAAGTTTGTTGAGTGTACCTGGTAAAGTGTATGGTAGGGTTATTATTGAAAGAATTAAGAGTAAGACGGAGAACAGGATAGCAGATGAACAAGGAGGCTTTAGGAAAGGTAGAGGGTGTGTGGACCAGGTGTTTACAGTGAAACATATAAGTGAACAGTATTTAGATAAGGCTAAAGAGGTCTTTGTGGCATTTATGGATTTGGAAAAGGCGTATGACAGGGTGGATAGGGGGGCAATGTGGCAGATGTTGCAGGTGTATGGTGTAGGAGATAGGTTACTGAAAACAGTGAAGAGTTTTTACGAGGATAGTGAGTCTCAAGTTAGAGTATGTAGGAAAGAGGGAAATTATTTCCCAGTAAAAGTAGGCCTTAGACAAGGATGTGTGATGTCACCGTGGTTGTTTAATATATTTATAGATGGGGTTGTAAGAGAAGTAAATGCGAGGGTCTTGGCAAGAGGCGTGGAGTTAAAAGATAAAGAATCACACATAAAGTGGGAGTTGTCACAGTTGCTTTTTGCTGATGACACTGTGTTCTTTGGAGATTCTGAAGAGAAGTTGCAGAGATTGGTGGATGAATTTGGTAGGGTATGCAAAAGAAGAAAATTAAAAGTGAATACAGGAAAGAGTAAGGTTATGAGGATAACAAAAAGATTAGGTGATGAAAGATTGGATATCAGATTGGAGGGAGAGGGTATGGAGGAGGTGAATGTATTCAGATATTTGGGAGTGGACGTGTCAGCGGATGGGTCTATGAAAGATGAGGTAAATCATAGAATTGATGAGGGGAAAAGGGTGAGTGGTGCACTTAGGAATCTGTGGAGACAAAGAACTTTGTCCTTGGAGGCAAAGAGGGGAATGTATGAGAGTATAGTCTTACCAACGCTCTTATATGGGTGTGAAGCATGGGTGATGAATGTTGCAGCGAGGAGAAGGCTGGAGGCAGTGAAGATGTCATGTCTGAGGGCAATGTGTGGTGTGGATATAATGCAGAGAATTCGTAGTTTGGAAGTTAGGAGGAGGTGCGGGATTACCAAAACTGTTGTCCAGAGGGCTGAGGAAGGGTTGTTGAGGTGGTTCGGACATGTAGAGAGAATGGAGCGAAACAGAATGACTTCAAGAGTGTATCAGTCTGTAGTGGAAGGAAGGCGGGGTAGGGGTCGGCCTAGGAAAGGTTGGAGGGAGGGGGTAAAGGAGGTTTTGTGTGCGAGGGGCTTGGACTTCCAGCAGGCATGCGTGAGCGTGTTTGATAGGAGTGAATGGAGACAAATGGTTTTTAATACTTGACGTGCTGTTGGAGTGTGAGCAAAGTAACATTTATGAAGGGGTTCAGGGAAACCGGCAGGCCGGACTTGAGTCCTGGAGATGGGAAGTACAGTGCCTGCACTCTGAAGGAGGGGTGTTAATGTTGCAGTTTAAAAACTGTAGTATATAGCACCCTTCTGGCAAGACAGTGATGGAGTGAATGATGGTGAAAGTTTTTCTTTTTCGGGCCACCCTGCCTTGGTGTGAATCGGCCAGTGTGATAAGAAAAAAAAATAAAAAATTATATAAATATATATATATATATATATATATATATATATATATATATATATATATATATATATATATATATATATATATATATATATATATATATATATATATATATATATATATATATATATATATATATATATATATATATATATATATATATATATATAAATCAGTAAACCTTATTCTTTATACTCTAAGCTCAAATCTCTCACTTCCAATCTCATATCTCAAATCTCCCATCCCAGATCCGTAATTCTTGGTCTATAATCTCTGATCTCAGTTACACAAGCAAAAATTCCTTTACATTTGAACTCCTTCCATGTTCTGTAACTTCCAATCTCCAAGAGTAAATCTCTATACTTGGCTCTTTCACCTTAAATCTCACATCAGCAATCTCCAGTCATCAATCAAATATCTGTAAACTGTTCTATAATCTTAGCTCTCCAGTGTAACAGAAACTTCCATTAATTTAATCTCTAATCTCGAACCTTAATCTTGCTCTGCAGTCCTTAATATCTAATTTCTAATCCCAAATCTTTATTCTTCAATAAATAGTCTCAAATCTTCCAACACTGCTATCTAATCCCTAATTCCTATGTCCTTAAATATAATAGCAAATCTCTAATCAAAACCAAACCATTAATCTACAGTTCTAAATCCTGGTGTCTAATCTTCAGCCTACATTCTCAAGTAAGCAATCTATAATAACAATTGCACGAGAGTACGCTATAGCAACGATGGTGTGGGATTTATCTGTAAACCTGCAGCGATAATTGTGTAGTGAAGAGAGTTAAAGGTGAGTGAGTCTTAATGGGTAATGTGGAGTAGTGATGATAAAGGTGACTAGTGATAAATGTTAATGGTGAACAGACTATCTGTTTCTGGTTATGGGATATGTATGAACCTCTTTGGTTAGGTGGATTTGAGTGAATAATTGGTAACTTCATTTAATAACTTCTACTCCTGGCCTTGTTACTGATATATTCGTTCATAACAAATTTTCTTTACAAAATTTATTGTCGTTTTATTAAGATATTTTGCTAACCAGTATTTTTTCAATCTAATACTAAAAATGAATACAAAAAGCAGAAAAAGAATTGGAAAGTTACGTTTTAGGTGTTGCAGTCCTCAGACTTGTGAGGTGTTTACATCCTTAGTTAGTACTGATAAAACTAAAGTAGATGAATGAAAACTGAGACATGTGATCGGGAGCCATTATTATCACAACTCCCTGTTCCACTATCGTCGTTACTCTGCCACCCTTATGAATACTTAAGCATCATTAACACTCTATCCCCATGACGCTATTGGGTTAAGTGAGTGGAAACTTTATTTCTTACGATTTTCGATCCTGCCCAGCATGGACCAGTAGGCCAACTGCAATTCTTCCGTATTTTGCATTGTTAAATATACGGATGATATTATAATGCAGTTTTACACAGTTATGGTAACAAAATCCATTATCCTTATAAGGTTTAATTGCCCTATTTGCCAGTAGAATAAAATATTCAGAGAAGCTAGATTGCTCCAGCAAACAACTGTTATGGAGTTTGGTTGCCTATTTGAAGTGCCTCCACCTTCACGAGGCGCCGTCTTACATAATAATTTCAAAAGTAAATCAGATATTGAGCTTTTCTATGTTTCACTCTAAACCTTCCAGTCTTTGACACCTCCAGTATTGCTTATAGATAACTGCCTCACTTTGAGTTTCAATGGGCCACTTACTCTGCTTAAGCGCTTAAGAAATCACATCAAGTCGCGGCAGATGATGCCTAACACTTCGTGTGCGTGTGTGTGTGTGTGTGTGTGTGTGTGTGTGTGTGTGTGTGTGTGTGTGTGTGTGTGTGTGTGTGTGTGTGTGTGTGTGTGTGTGGGTGTGTGTGTGTGTGTGTAATCACCTAATTGTGGTTGCAGGGGTCGATTCATAGCTCCTGGCCCCGTCTCGTCACTGGTCGCCACTAGGTTCACTCTCTCCCTGCTCTCTGAGACCTGCCGTACATCTTCTTAAATCTATGCATGGATCTTGCCTTCACTACACCACTCTCCAGACTGTTCCACATCCTGACAACTGTATGACTGAAGAAATACTTCCTAATATCCCTGTGACTTTTCTGAGTCTTCAACTTCCAGTTGTGACCCCTTGTTGCTGTGCTCCATCTTTGGAACATCCTGTCTGTGTCCACATTGTCGATTCCACCCAGCGTTTTATACGTTGTTAACATGTCCCTCCCTCTCTCTCCTATCCTCCATCGACATCAGGTCGATTTTCCCTTAATCCCTTAGCTCCGGGACTTGCCTCGTTGCAAACCATCGCACGTTCTCTTATTTCTTGACGTGCTTGACCAAGTGTGGGTTCCAGACTGGTGCTTCATACTCCAGCATGGGCCTTATGTACACTGTATACAGAGTCCTGAATGATTCCTTACTGAGGGGCCGGAACGCTATTCTTAGGTTTGCTAATCGCCCAAATGTTGCAGCAGTTGTTTGGTTGATGTGCACTTCAGAAGATGTGCTCGGTATTATACTCACCCCACAATCCATTTCCTTGAGTGAGGTTTGCAGCTTTTGGCCCTCTATACTTCACTCTGTCCGCTGTATGCTTTGCCCTTCCCCGATGTTCATGACTATGCATTTGGTTTAGTTAAACTCTAGGAGCCATTTGCTGGAAGAGGCTTGCAGCCTGTCCAGATCACTTTGAAGTCCTGGCTGTTCCTCGCCTGATTGAATTCTCCTAATAAGCTTCACATCAACTGCAGACAGGGACACCTTTGAGTCTATCCCTTCCGTCATATCATTCACATATACCAGAAACAGCACTGGTCCTAGGACTGACTCCTGTGGTACCCTGCTTGTCACAGGCGCCCGTTCTGACACCTCGTCACGTACCATAACTCGCTGTTGTTCCCTGTCAGGTATTCTCTGATCCATTGCAATGTGTGTGTGTGTGTGTGTGTGTGTGTGTGTGTGTGTGTGTGTGTGTGTGTGTGTACTCACCTAATTGTACTCACCTAATTGTGGTTGCAGGGGTCGAGACTCAGCTCCTGGCCCCTCCTCTTCACTGATCGCTACTGGGTCCTCTCTCTCTCTGCTTCCTGAGCTTTGTCATACCTCTTCTTAAAACTATGTATGGTTCCTGCCTCCACTACTTCACTTGCTAGGCTATTCCACTTGCTGACAACTCTATGACTGAAGAAATACTTCCTAACGTCCCTGTGTCTCGTCTGAGTCTTCAGCTTCCAGTTGTGACCCCTTGTCCCTGTGTCCCCTCTCTGGAACATCCTATCTCTGTCCACCTTGTCTATTCCCCGCAGTATCTTGTATGTCGTTATCATGTTTCCCCTGACCCTTCTGTCCTCCAGTGTCGTCAGTCCGATTTCCCTTAACCTTTCCTCGTACGACATTCCCTTGAGCTCTGGGACTAGCCTTGTTGCAAACCTTTGTACTTTCTCTAACTTCTTGACGTGCTTGACCAGGTGTGGATTCCGGACTGGTGCTGCATACTCCAGTATGGGCCTAACATACACAGTGTACAGTGTCTTGAACGATTCCTTATTAAGGTATCGGAACGCTATTCTCAGGTTTATCAGGCGCCCGTATGCTGCAGCGGTTATTTGGTTGATGTGTGCCTCCGGCGATGTGCTCGGTGTTATGGTCACCCCAAGGTCTTTCTCCCTGAGTGAGGGCTGTAGTCTTCGTCCACCTAGCCTATACTCTGTCTGCGGTCTTCTTTGCCCCTCCCCAATCTTCATGACTTTGCATTTGGCTGGATTGAATTCGAGAAGCCAGTTACTGGACCACATGTCCAGCCTCTCCAGGTCTCTTTGCAGTCCTGCCTCATCCTCGTCCGATTTAATTCTTCTCATCAACTCTATTCCTTCCATCATGTCGTTCACATATATCAAAAATAGCACTGGTCCTAGAACTGACCCCTGTGGGAGCTCGCTCGTAACAGGCGCCCACTGTGATACATCTTCACGTACCATGACTCGTTGCTGCCTCCCTGTCAGGTATTCCCTTATCCATTGCAGTACCCTCCCTTTTACGTGCGCCTGATCCTCCAGCTTCTGCACTAGTCTCTTGTGGGGAACTGTGCCAAAGGCCTTCCTGCAGTCTAGGAAAACGCAATCTACCACCCCTCTCTCTCGTGTCTTACTTCTGTTACCTTGTCATAAAACTCCAGGAGGTTTGTGATCCAAGATTTGCCTTCCATGAACCCATGCTGGTTTTCATTTATAATCTTGTTCCTTTCCAGGTGTTCGACCACTCTCCTCCTGATAATCTTCTCCATGACTTTGCACACAATACATGTCAGAGACACAGGTCTGTAGTTTAGTGCCTCGTTTCTGTTTCCTTTCTTAAATATGGGGACTACATTAGCTGTCTTCCATTTCTCAGGTAGTGTGTGTGTGTGTGTGTGTGTGTGTGTGTGTGTGTGTGTGTGTGTGTGTGTGTGTGTGTGTGTGTGTGTGTGTGTGTGTGTGTGTACTCACCTATTTGTACTCACCTATTTGCGGTTGCAGGGGTCGAGTCACAGCTCCTGGCCCCGCCTCTTCGCTGATTGCTACTAGGTCCTCTCTCTCCCTGCCCCATGAGCTTTATCATACCTCGCCTTGAAACTATGTATGGTTCCCGCCTCCACTTTCTAGGCTATTCCAGGGCTTGACTACTCTATGACTGAAGAAATACTTCCTAACATCCCTTTGATTCATCTGAGTCTTCAACTTCCAATTGTGACCTCTTGTGTCTGTGTCCCTTCTCTGGAACATCCCGTCTTTGTCCACCTTGTCCATTCCGCGCAGTATTTTATGTCGTTATCATGTCTCCCCTGACCCTTCTGTCCTCCAGTGTCGTCAGGCCGATTTCCCTCAACCTTTCTTCGTAGGACAATCCCCGTAGCTCTGGGACTAGTCTTGTTGCAAACCTTTGCACTTTCTCTAATTTCTTGACGTGCTTGACTAGGGGTGGATTCCAAACTGGTGCTGCATACTCCAGTATGGACCTGACGTAAATGGTATACAGTCTTAAACGAATCCTTACTAAGGTATCGGAACGCTATCCGTAGGTTTGCAAGGCGCCCGTATGCTGCAGCAGTTATCTGATTGATGTGCACCTCAGGAGATATGCTCGGTGTTATACTCACCCCCAGATCTTTTTCCTTGAGTGAGGTTTGCAGTCTTTGGCCATCTGAACTATATTGTGTGTGCGGTCTTCTTTGCCCTTCCCCAATCTTCAAGACTTTGCATTTGGCAGGGTTAAATTCAAGGAGCCAGTTGCTGGACCAAGCTTGTAGCCTGTCCAGGTCTCTTTGTAGTCCTGCCTGATTCTCATCCGATTTGATTCTTCTCATTAACTTCTCATCATCTGCAAACAAGGACACTTCTGAGTCTATCCCTTCCGTTATGTCGTTCACATATACCAAGAACAGCACAGGTCCTAGGACTGACCCCTATGGAACCCCACTTGTCACAGGCGCCCACTCTGACACCTTGTCGCGTACCATGACTCGTTGTTGCTTCCCTGTCGGATATTCTCTGATCCATTGCAGTGCCTTTCCTGTTATGTGTGCCTGGTCCTCTAGCTTTTGCAGGATCCTCTTGTGAGGAACTGTGTCGAAGGCCTTCTTGCAGTCCCAAAATATTCAGTCGATCCACCCCTCTCTCTCTTGTCTTACTTCTGTCACCTTGTCATAAAACTCTAGTAGGTTTGTGACACAGGATTTTCCTTCCCTGAAACCGTGCTGGTTGTCATTTATACACTTCTTTCTTTCCAGGTGCTTCACCACTCTCCTCCTGATGATCTTCTCCATGACCTTGCATACTATACACGTTAGTGATACAGGTCTATAGTTTAGTGCCTCATGTCTGTCTCCCTTTTTAAAAATTGGGATTACATTTGCCATTTTCCATACCTCAGGGAGTTGCCCAGTTTCAAATGATGTGTTGAAGATCTTTGTTAATGGATCACACAATATCTCTGCTCCCTCTTTAAGGATCCATGGAGAGATGTTGTCTGGTCCCACCGCCTTTGAGGTGTCAAGTTCGCATAGCAGCTTCTTCACCTCCTCCTTGGTTATATGTTCCTCATCCAGCACTTGCTGGTGTGCCCCCCTGTTCTGATTTCCTGGAGTCCTACTGGTTTCCACTGTAAATACCTCTTTAAATCTTGTGTTGAGCTCCTAACATACCTCTTGGTCGTTTCTTGTGAATTCCCCATCACCCTTCCTCAGTCTGATTACCTGGTCCTTGACTGTTGTTTTCCTCCTGATGTGGCTGTACAACAGCTTCGGGTCAGTCTTTACTTTTGATGCTATGTCATTTTCATATTGTCTCTGAGCCTCCCTTCTTATCTGTGCATATTCGTTTCTGGCTCTTCGGCTGATTTCTTTATTTTCCTGAGTTCTCTGTCTTCTGTACCTTTTCCATTCTCTAGTACACCTAGTTTTTGCCTCCCTACACCTTTGGGTGAACCAAGGACTCGTTCTGTTCTTCCCATTATTTCTGTTTCCCTTGGGAACAAACCTCTCCTCTGCCTCCTTGAATTTTGTTGCCACATAGTCCATTATTTCTTGTACTGGTTTTCCTGTCAGTTCCCTCTCCCACTGAATGTCTTGAAGGAAGTTCCTCATGCCTGAGTAGTTCCCCCTTTTGTAGTTTGGTTTTTTCCAGCCTATTCCTGCTACTCTCTCCACTTGGAGCTCAACTATGTAGTCGAAGCACAGAACCACATGATCACTAGCTCCCAGGGGCCTTTCATACATGATACCCTCGATGTCCGAACTGCTCAAGGTGAATACAAGGTCCAGCCTTGCTGGTTCATCCTCTCCTCTCTCTCTGGTACTGTCTCTAACATGTTGATGCATGAGGTTTTCCAGTACCACATCCATCATCTTGGCTCTCCATGTTTCGGGACCCCCATGGGGCTCCAGGTTTTCCCAGTCAATCTCACTGTTAGTTACCATTTTGTCCTAGGCACATGTCGATTAGACACTAGGCCTGTGTGTGTGTGTGTGTGTGTGTGTGTGTGTGTGTGTGTGTGTGTGTGTGTGTGTGTGTGTGTGTGTGTGTGTGTGTGTGTGTGTGTGTTTGTGTTTGTGTGTTTGTGTGTGTGTGTGTGTGTGTGTGTGTGTGTGTGTGTGTGTGTGTGTGTGTGTGTGTGTGTGTGAGTTTGTGTCTGCAGTTTTTCGATATTAGTTTTTTTTTTTTGCGGAGCAGGAAAAGAAGTTTCAGAATGCTTCCCTCTGACCAGGTGCTTCCAACTCTCGTAAAGCTGCAGCGTCTGGAGAGTGTAGAACGAGGTGAAGCAGTTTAGTGGAAGTAACAGAAAGAGGGAGTTGAGTGTAATGGAAGGAGGGGGTGAAAGGTGGTGGGAGAGGATTGGGTGGATGAAGGTGAGTGAGACGAAAGATGGGTAGGAAAGATGAAGGAGTGAGTGAGAGGAAGCGGGGAGAGTGGGAGGAGAAAAATAGCAACAGGTGAGTTGGATGGAGGAAGTAACTTGAAATAAAGGAGGAGGGTTAGAAGTGAGGGGGTAAAAGAAACAGGTCCCATTAGGCTTATGGGATGGAAAGAGGAGGAAGGAGGTGTGTGGGACTGAAGGACAATGAAGGTTGGATGAGATGAGTGAGATGGAAGGATGATACAGGCTGGATGAGATGAGTGAGATGGAAGAATGATGAGATAGTGAGATTCGTTAGAAAAAATTCGTTAATAAATTCGTTAGAAAAGATTCAGCGTAAAATGACTAAATTAATACATAACATTAGAAATCTTCCTTATGAAGAAAGATTGAAGACTCTTAAATTACATTCACTTGTTAGACGAAGAATGAAGGGAGACATGATCGAAGTGTATAACTGGAAGATGGGTATTAATAAAGGGGATATTAATAAGGTCTTGAGGCGATTAACGGAGGAGAACAAGAGGATTCGAAGTAATCCTCCTGTTGTGAGTCCCCAGGTTAAGAGGGAAGCTTGGTCAGTGGCCGGGCAACATGGAACCAAGCTGAGGATCAAGAAGACTGTTGGAGAGGCAGAAACAACGAGGACCCAGAAGACTACTGTGGAAACTTCCAACCCATTTTCGGTGCTACCTGACGGATGTGGGTGTTCTACTAGGAATGTCACAAAGAGCACCAAGGAACCATTGGCTGACGTGAGTGAGACACCTCTAGAAACCCCAACGAAAACCATCGAGAACGTCTTGACGAATTCCACAAGTGAAGGTGTAGTGCTACCTAACGAATGTGAGTCGACTACTGGGAACATCACGACGGACGTCGCCAAGGAAGGTAAAAACATTGTAGTTGTTGGGGATAGCCAGATTAGGTACATGGATAGGGCTTTCTGCTTGAAGGATAGGAGAAGGAGGCAGAGAGTGTTTTCCTGGGGCTGGGATGAAGGATATTGTTAGCCGTCTGGATGACATCAGGAGAGGTAATGGGAGCCATGGGGGCCAAGATACATGGAGGGCTAAGAAGATGGAGGTGGTACTGGAAAACGTCATGTACCAACACGTAAGGGACACTCCAAGAGAAAGAGGAGAGGATGAACGAGCAAGACTGGACTTAGTATTTACCTTGAGTAGTGCAGATATCGAGGACATCACATATGAAAGACCCCTTGGGGCCAGCGATCATGTGGTTTTAAGCTTCGAATGCACAGTAGACTTACAAGTGGAGTGGGAAGCAGGAAGGTCAGGACGAATGAAGCCAAACTACATAAAGGGGACTACACGGAAATGACTAACTTCCTGAACGGGGTTCAGTGGGACAGAGAACTGGCAGGGAAGCCAGTTAATGAGATAATGAAATATGTAGCAACAATATGCAAGGAGGCTGAGGAGAGGTTTGTACCCAAGGGTAACAGGAATAATGTAAAAGCCAGGATGAGCCCATGGTTCACCCAAAGGTGCAGGGAGGCAAAAACCAAGTGTGCTAGGGAATGAAAGAATTATAGAAGGCGAAGGACCCAGGAGAATAAGGAGAGAAGTCATAGAGCCAGAAATGAATATGCACAGACAAGAAGGGAGGCCCAACGACAATATGAAAATGACATAGCAGCGAAAGCCAAATCTGACCCGAAACTGTTATACAGCCACATCAGGAGGAAAACAACAGTCAAGGACCAGGTAATCAGGCTAAAGAAGGAAGGAGGAGAGACAACAAGAAATAACCGTGAAGTATGTGAGGAACTCAATAAGAGTTCACAAAGGAGACAGAAGGGGCTCCAGAAAGACGGAGAGGTGGGACACACCACCAAGTGCTGGACACAGTGCACACAACCGAGGAAGAAGTGAAGAGGCTTCTGAGTGAGCTAGATACCTCAAAGGCATTGGGGCCAGATAACATCTCCCCGTGGGTCCTGAGAGAGGGAGAAGAGGAGCTATGTGAACCCCTAACAACATTATTCAATACATATATCGAAACAGGGAGATTGCCTGAGGCATGGAAGACAGCAAATGTAGTCCCAATCTTTAAAAAAGGAGACAGACATGAAGCACTAAACTACAGACCAGTGTCACTGACATGTATAATATGCAAAATCATGGAGAAGATTATCAGGAGAAGAGTGGTGGAACACCTAGAAAGGAATGATCTCATCAACAGCAGTCAACATGGTTTCAGGGACGGGAAATCTTGTGTCACAAACCTACTGGAGTTCTATGACATGGTGACAGCAGTAAGACAAGAGAGAGAGAGGTGGGTGGATTGCATATTATTGGACTGCAAGAAGGCGTTTGGCACAGTTCCACACAAGAGATTAGTGCAAAAACTGGAGGACCAAGCAGGGATAACAGGGAAGGCACTACAATGGATCAGGGAATACTTGTCAGGAAGACAGCAGCGAGTCATGGTACGTGGCAAGGTGTCAGAGTGGGCACCTGTGACCAGCGGAGTACCACAGGGGTCAGTCCTAGGACCAGTGCTGTTTTTGGTATTTGTGAACGACATGACGGAAGGAATAGAATCCGAAGTGTCCCTGTTTGCAGACGACGTGAAGTTGATGAGAAGAATTCATTCGATCGAAGACCAGACAGAACTACAAAGGGATCTGGACAGGCTGCAGACCTGGTCCAACAATTGGCTACTGGAGTTCAACCCCACCAAGTGCAAAGTCATGAAGATTGGGGAAGGGCAAAGAAGACCGCAGACGGAGTACAGTCTATGGGGGCCAGAGACTACAAACCTCACTCAAGGAAAAAGATCTTGGGGTGAGTATAACACCAGGCACATCTCCTGAAGCGCACATCAACCAAATAACTGCTGCAGCATATGGGCGCCTAGCAAACCTCAGAACAGCATTCCGACATCTTAATAAGGAATCGTTCAGGACCCTGTACACCGTGTACGTTAGGCCCATATTGGAGTATGCGGCACCAGTTTGGAACCCACACCTAGCCAAGCACGTGAAGAAACTAGAGAAAGTGCAAAGGTTTGCAACAAGATTAGTCCCAGAGCTACGAGGTATGCCCTTCGAGGAGAGGTTAAGGGAATTCAACCTGACGACACTGGAAGACAGGAGAGATAGGAGGGACATGATAACGACATACAAAATACCGAGAGGAATTGACAAGGTGGACAAAGACAGGATGTTCCAGAGATGGGACACAGCAACAAGGGGACACAGTTGGAAGTTGAAGACTCATTTGAATCACAGGGATGTTAGGAAGTATTTCTTCAGCCACAGAGTAGTCAGGAAGTGGAATAGTTTGGGAAGCGATGTAGTGGAGGCAGGATCCATACATGGCTTTAAGCAGAGGTATGATAAAGCTCACGGTTCAGGGAGAGTGACCTAGTAGCGATCAGTGAAGAGGCGGGGCCAGGAGCTCGGACTCGACCCCTGCAACCTCAACTTCGTGAGTACAACTAGGTGAGTACACACACATATACACACACACAGCGGCAGTACGAAATCGACGTAGCATCGAAAGTCGAGTCTGAGCCGAAACTGCTTTACAGCCACATGAGGAAGACAACAGTCAAGGACCAGGTAATCAGGCTGAGTAAAGAAGGTGGGAAGCTCACAAGAAGCAACCAAGAGGTATGTGAGAAGCTCAACATGAGATTTCAGGAAGTATTTACAGTGGAAGCAGAAGGGACACTGGGAAGACAAAACAGTGAGGTACACCAACAAGGGATATACCAACAAGTGTTGGATGAAATACACACAACTCAGGAGGAGGTGAAGAAGCTCCTAAGTGTCCTTGATACCTCAAAGGCGGTGGGACCGGACAACATCTCTCCGTGGGTCATTAGAGAGGGAGCAGAGACACTGTGTGTGCCACTAACCACAATCTTCAACTCATCCCTTGAAATTGGGGAACTACCTGAGGTATGGAAGATGGCAAATGTAGTCCCAATCTTTAAGAAAGGAGACAGAAAAGAGGCACCAAACTATAGACCAGTGTCACTGACGTGTATAGTATGGAAAGTTATGGAGAAGATTATGAGGAGGAGAGTGGTGGAGCACCTGTAGGGGAACAAGGTTATAAATGACAGCAACACAGATTCATGGAATGCAAGTCCTGTGTCACAAACCTACTGGAATTCATGACAAGGTAAATAAAGTAAGAAATGAGAGGGAGAGGTGGGTTGATTGCATTTTCTTGGACTGCAGGAAGGCCTTCGACACAGTTCCTCACAAGAGATTAGAACAGAAGCTAGAGGATCAGGCACATATAACAGGAAGGGTACTGCAATGGATCAAAGAATACCTAACAGGGAGGCAACAGCGAGTCAAGGTCTGTGATGAGGTATCACAGTGGGCGCCTGTGACTAGTGTGGCCCCACAGGGGTCAGTCCTGGGTCCAGTGCTATTATTGGTGTATGTGAACGACATGACGGAAGGGATGGAGTCAGAAGTGTACCTGTTTGCAGATGATGTGAAGTTAATGAGGAGAATTAAATTAGACGTGGCCCAGACAGGTCTACAAAGAGACTTGGACAGGCTGGACGTGTGCTCAAGCAACTGGCTCCTAGAATTTAACCCCACCAAATGCAAAGTCATGAAGATCGGAGAAGTGCAAAGAAGACTGCAGACAGATTATAGGCTAGAAGGCCGAAGGCTGCAAACCTCACTCAAGGAGAAAGATCTTGGGGTGAGTATAATACCGAGTACGTCGCCAGATAACTGCTGTGACATATGGGCGTCTTGCAAATCTGTGAATAGCGTTCCGGTACCTCTGTAAGGTATCGTTCAAGACTTTATACACTGTGTCTGTCAGACCCATACTGGAGTACGCAGCACCAGTTTGGAACCCACACCTGGTCAAACACGTCAAGGAATTAGAGAAAGTGCCAAGGTTTGTAACAAGGCTAGTTCCAGAGCTATGGGTAATGTCCTACGATAAAAGATTAAGGGAAATCGGCATGACAGCTTCGGAGGACAGGAGGGTCAGGTTAGAATGATAGTCATACAAAACACTGCGTGGAATAGACAGGGTGAACAGAGACAGCATGTTCCAGAGATGGGGCATAGATACAAGGGTTCACAATTGGAAGCTGAAGACTCACATGAGCCAAAGGGATGTTAGGAAGTACTTCTTCAGCCACAGAGTCGTTAGAAAGTGGAACAGGCTGGCAAACGATGTAGTGGAGGCAGGAACTATACATAGCTTTAAGACGAGGTATGATAAAGCTAATGGAACAGGGAGAGGGAGGACCCAGTAGCGGTTAGTGAAGAGGCGGGGCCAGGAGCTGAGTCTCGCCCCTGAAACCACAATTAGGTGAGTACACACACACACCCTCACTCACGCTCACGCACACACACACACACACACACCACACATACACACACACACACACACACACACACACACACACACACACACACACACACACACACACACACACACACACACACACACACACACACACACGCACACACACACACACACACACAGGGAATTCCTGACAGGGAGGCAGCAACGAGTCATGGTACGTGAAGAGGTATCACAGTGGGCGCCTGTGACGAGCGGGGTCCCACAGGGGTCAGTTCAAGGACCAGTGCTATTTTTGATATATGCGAACGACATGATGGAAGGAATAGACTCTGAAGTGTCCCTATTCGCAGATGATGTGAAGTTGATGAGAAGAATTAAATCGGATGAGGATGAGGCAGGACTGCAAAGAGACCTGGACAGGCTGGACATGTGGTCCAGAAACTGGCTTCTCGAATTCAACACTGCCAAATGCAAAGTCATGAAGATTGGGGAGGGGCAAAGAAGACAGCAGACAGAGTATATGCTAGGTGGACAAAGACTACAGACCTCACTCAGAGAGAAAGACCTTGGGGTGACCATAACACCGAGCACATCACCGGAGGCACACGTCAACCAAATAACTGCTGCAGCATACGGGCGCCTGGCAAACCTGAGAATAGCGTTCCGATACCTTAATAAGGAATCGTTCAAGACACTGTACACTGTGTATGTTAGGCCCATACTGGAGTATGCAGCACCAGTCTGGAACCCACACCTGGTCAAGCACGTCAAGAACTTAGAGAAAGTACAAAGGTTTGCAACAAGGCTAGTCCCAGAGCTCAGGGGAATGTCGTACGAGGAAAGGTTGAGGGAAATCGGACTGACGACACTGGAAGACAGAAGGGTCAGGGAAGATATGATAACGACATACAAGATACTGCGGGGAATAGACAAGGTGGACAGAGATAGGATGTTCCAGAGAGGGGACACAGAAACAAGGGGTCCCAATTGTAAGCTGAAGACTGAGACGAGTCACAGGGACGTTAGGAAGTATTTCTTCGGTCATAGAGTCATCAGGAAGTGGAATAGCCTAGCAAGTGAAGTAGAGGAGGCAGGAACCATACATAGTTTTAAGAAGAGGTATGACAAAGCTCAGGAAGCAGAGAGGGAGAGGACCTAGTAGCGATCAGCGAAGAGGCGGGGCCAGGAGCTGAGTCTCGACCCCTGCAACCACAAATAGGTGAGTACAATTAGGTGAGTACACACACACACACATACACACACACACACATACACACACACACACACACACACACACACACATACACACACACACACACACACACACACACACACACACACACACACACACACACACATATACACATACATACATACACATACATATACACACACAGATACGCACACACACACACACACACACACCTGTGACCAGCGGGGTCCCACAGGGGTCAGTCCTAGGACCAGTGCTGTTTCTGGTATTTGAGAACGACATGACGGAAGGAATAAACTCTGAGGTGTCCCTGTTTGCAGATGACGTGAAGTTGATGAGAAGAATTCACTCGATCGAAGACCAGGCAGAACTACAAAGGGATCTGGACAGGCTGCAGACCTGGCCCAGCAATTGGCTCCTGGAGTTCAATCCCACCAAGTGCAAAGTCATGAAGATTGGGGAAGGGCAAAGAAGACCGCAGACGGAGTACAGTCTTGGGGGACAGAGACTACAAACCTCACTCAAGGAAAAAGATCTTGGGGTGAGTATAACACCAGGCACATCTCCTGAAGCGCACATCAATCAAATAACTGCTGCAGCATATGGGCGCCTAGCAAACCTCAGAACAGCATTCCGACATCTTAATAAGGAATCGTTCAGGACCCTGTACACCGTGTACGTTAGGCCCATATTGGAGTATGCGGCACCAGTTTGGAACCCACACCTAGCCAAGCGCGTAAAGAAACTAGAGAAAGTGCAAAGGTTTGCAACAAGACTAGTCCCAGAGCTAAGACGTATGTCCTACGAAGAGAGGTTAAGGGAAATCAATCTGACGACACTGGAGGACAGGAGAGATAGGGGGGACATGATAACGGCATGCAAAATACTGAGAGGATTTGACAAGGTGGACAAAGACAGGATGTTCCAGAGATTGGACACAGTAACAAGGGGACACAGTTGGAAGTTGAAGACACAGATGAATCACAGGGATGTTAGGAAGTATTTCTTCAGCCACAGAGTAGTCAGTAAGTGGAATAGTTTGAGAAGCGATGCAGTGGAGGCAGGATCCATACATAGCTTTAAGCAGAGGTATGATAAAGCTCACGGTTCAGAGAGAGTGACCTAGTAGCGATCAGTGAAGAGGCGGGGCCAGGAGCTCGGACTCGACCCCCGCAACCTCAACTAGGTGAGTACACACACACACACACACTCACACACACTCATATGCACACACACACACACACACACACACACACACACACACACACACACACAAACACACACACACACGAAGAGGCATCACCGGACATCATAGCTCTCACAGAAACCAAGCTTACAGGTATGATAACAGATGCCATCTTTCCAATGGGATACAAGATCCTGAGGAAAGACTGAGGGAACAGTTGGGTGTGGAGGAGTGGCATTCTGATCAAAAACCGATGGAATTTTGATGAGCTGGAGAAAGGAGACAGCGGAGAAAAAAGTGATTACATAGCGGGAACGCTTCACTCCTGAGGTCCCAAGGTGGTAATAGCACTGATGTGCAACCCACCACAGAACAGCAGGAGGCCATGGCAAGAGTACGACGAGAGCAATAGTGATGGTTGACACACTGGCTGCAGTGGCCAAAATAGCTCATGCATGCACGGCAAAGCTCCTGATCATGGGTGACTTTAACCACAAGGAGATCTATTGGGAGAACTTCGAGCCACATGGGGGCCAAGATACATGGAGGGCTAAGATGATGAAGGTGGTACTTTAAAACATCATGTACCAACACGTAAGGGACACTACAAGAGAAAGAGGAGAGGATGAACCAGCAAGACTGGACTTAGTATTCACCTTGAGTAGTGCAGATATCGAGGACATCACATATGAAAGACCCCTTGGGGCCAGCGATCATGTGGTTTTAAGCTTCGAATACACAGTAGAGTTACAAGTGGAGTGGGAAGCAGGAAGGCCAGGAAGAATGAAGCCAAACTACATAAAGGGGACTACACAGGAATGACTAACTTCCTGAACGGGGTTCAGTGGGACAGAGATCTGGCAGGGAAGCCAGTTAATGAGATGATGTAATATGTAGCAACAATATGCAAGGAGGCTGAGGAGAGGTTTGTACCCAAGGGTAACAGGAATAATGAAAAAGCCAGGATGCGCCCATGGTTCACCCATATGTGCAGGGAGGCAAAAACCAAGTGTGCAAGGGAATGGAAGAAATATAGAAAGCAAAGGACCCAGGAGAATAAGGAGAGAAGTCAATGTGTCAGAAATGAATATTCACAGATAAGAAGGGAGGCCCAACCACAATATGAAAATGACATAGCAGCGAAAGCCAAACCTGACCCGAAACTGTTGTACAGCCACATCAGGAGGAAAACAACAGTCAAGGACCAGGTAATCAGGCTAAGGAAGGAAGGAGGAGAGACAACAAGAAATGACCGTGAAGTATGTGAAGAAGTCAACAAGAGATTCAAAGAAGTGTTCACAGAGGAGACAGAAGGGACTCCAGAAAGACGGAGAGGTGGGGCACACCACCAAGTGCTGGACACAGTGCACACAACCGAGGAAGAAGTGAAGAGGCTTCTGAGTGAGCTAGATACCTCAAAGGCAATGGGGCCAGATAACATCTCCCCATGGGTATTGAGAGAGGGAGCAGAGGCGCTATGTGTACCCCTAACAACAATATTCAATACATCTATCGAAACAGGGAGATTGCCTGAGGCATGGAAGACAGCAAATGTAGTCCCAATCTTTAAAAAAGGAGACAGACATGAAGCATTAAACTACAGACCAGTGTCACTGACATGTATAGTATGCAAAATCATGGAGAAGATTATCAGGAGAAGAGTGGTGGAACACCTAGAAAGGAATGATCTCATCAACAGCAGCCAACATGGTTTCAGGGACGGGAAATCCTGTGTCACAAACCTACTGGAGTTCTATGACATGGTGACAGCAGTAAGACAAGAGAGAGAGGGGTGGGTTGATTGCATTTTCTTGGACTGCAAGAAGGCGTTTGACACAGTTCCACACAAGAGATTGGTGCAAAAACTGGAGGACCAAGCAGGGATAACAGGGAAGGCACTACAATGGATCAGGGAATACTTGTCAGGAAGACAGCAGCGAGTCATGGTACGTGGCGAGGTGTCAGAGTGGGCACCTGTGACCAGCGGGGTCCCGCAGGGGTCAGTCCTAGGACCAGTGCTGTTTCTGGTATTTGTGAACGACATGACGGAAGGAATAGACTCTGAGGTGTCCCTGTTTGCAGATGACGTGAAGTTGATGAGAAGAATACACTCGATCGAAGACCAGGCAGAACTACAAAGGGATCTGGACAGGCTGCAGACCTGGTCCAGCAATTGGCTCCTGGAGTTCAATCCCACCAAGTGAAAAGTCATGAAGATTGGGGAAGGGCAAAGAAGGCCGCAGACGGAGTACAGTCTAGGGGGTCAGAGACTACAAACCTCACTCAAGGAAAAAGATCTTGGGGTGAGTATAACACCAGGCACATCTCCTGAAGCGCACATCAACCAAATAACTGCTGCAGCATATGGGCGCCTAGCAAACCTCAGAACAGCATTCCGACATCTTAATAAGGAATCATTCAGGACCCTGTACACCGTGTATGTTAGGCCCATATTGGAGTATGCGGCACCAGTTTGGAACCCACACCTAGCCAAGCACGTGAAGAAACTAGAGAAAGTGCAAAGGTTTGCAACAAGACTAGTCCCAGAGCTAAGAGGTATGTCCTACGAGGAGAGGTTAAGGGAAATCAACCTGACGACACTGGAGGACAGGAGAGATAGGGGGGATATGATAACGACATACAAAATACTGAGAGGAATTGACAAGGTGGACAAAGACAGGATGTTCCAGAGATTGGACACAGTAACAAGGGGACACAGTTGGAAGCTGAAGACACAGATGAATCACAGGGATGTTAGGAAGTATTTCTTCAGCCACAGAGTAGTCAGTAAGTGGAATAGTTTGGGAAGCGATGTAGTGGAGGCAGGATCCATACATAGCTTTAAGGAGAGGTATGATAAAGCTCGCGGCTCAGGGAGAGTGACCTAGTAGCGATCAGTGAAGAGGCGGGGCCAGGAGCTCGGACTCGACCCCCGCAACCTCAACTAGGTGAGTACAACTATGTGAGTACACATACACACGCACACATACATAAACACATACACACACACACACACACACACACACACACACACACACACACACACACACACACACACACACAAACACAAACACAGATACATATACAACACACTTAGACACACACACACACACATACAACACACATATAGATAACCCACACACTCATTTTGTGGTATTTAGCATATCAGAAACAAATGGGACCCAAGAGATGAACCACAGGAGCCGAGGTAGACTGGTCTGGAAAGGTCAAGAGAAGTATGGAAAAAAGATTGGTTGAAGGAAGCTGGATGAGTTTAGCACTAAAATGAAGGACCAAAAAGTGTGTGCGATAAACCAAAGCTGTAGGATACAGACCTTTTGGGCTCATGAACAGCGGTCAGTTAGGGGACTGTAGGTACAGAAGGTGATAGGTCCCTTGTGAATGCACTATCAGGCCACCAGGAGGTCCAGGAAATGATGATTGGAGGTGCAATAGTGATGCTTAAATAGGACCCAGAGATGCAGAGGGAAAAGCAATGGGAAAAGGAGTGAGAGGTCAATCTCTATTTCTGTGCTTCAGGAGACCGAAGGGAGGACATATAAAAAGAGACAACAGGGTGAGAAAAAATGATTGAAAATATCGTCAAATAAACATGGGAGGAGGACATGAACGAGCTGACAAATTTTCAGAGAGTAGTGTAATTCTCGAGGGGAAAATATCGACCAAACTGATTTTCAGGACAGAAACAGCGCAAAATAGAAGAAATTACAATAAAGGAAAGTACAAAATACCAACAGATGTACCCCAACTGTGACAGAATGCAAATAGAAAGACAGAAACTGAGAGAATACAAAAATGCAAGAGATAAGAAAGAGAGATAAGGCTAGAAGCACCCAGTGTCAGGATGACCAGCAGACATAACCACCTGAGGAGTCACTCACAGAACATCGCATCCAAACAAATTAGCCGAAAACAAACCACATTCTGCACTCACAACCCCCCAGTACAAACCCCACCTCCAAAACAGACTCCTAGAGTATCTTGCCAGGTCTCCTGGGAGAGGAAAATGAAGAGTAGGGGAAGCAGGGAGAGGAAAAGCAAGAGTAGGGGAAGCCGAGAGAGGAAATGGAAGACAAAGGGGAGCCGTTAGAGGAGAAGGAAGACAAAGGGGAGCCGGGAGAAGAAAAGGAAGAGAAGGAGGAGCCGAGAGAGAAACAGGACGAGAAGGGGAAGCTGGGAGAGGAAAAAGAAGACGAAATGGGGGCCGGGAGAAGACAAGAAAGAGAAGGGGGAGCCGGAAGAAGAAATGGATGATTAAGGGGAAGTCGGTAAAGGAAGGGTGATTGAGGCAAAATGTTAAAGAATTGATAGAAGAGGGAGAAAGAAAGGGTTATTAAGAAAAGTCTGAAGAGGAAGGAAAGTCAAGGGAAAAAGTATGATGGAAGAAGTAAAGAGGGAAGGGAAGGAGGGAGATGGAAGAATATGGGTAGAAGTAGGAGTGAGAAGGGGAGAGGAAGGGAGACTGGGAGACGGAGGGGGTGAAACAGGGAGACGGAGGGAGCGAAATAGGGAGACAGAGAGAATGAGACAGGGAGATGGAGGGAGTGAGACAGATAGACGGATGGAGTGAGGTGTTGGAGTGGATGGGGTAGGGAGATGGATGGAGTAGAGTGGGGAAATGGAAGGGTGAGGTAGGGAGATGTCGGGGTTGGGTACTGGAGGGGGTGGAGTGAGAAGATAGGCTAAGTAGGATGAGTAGATGGAAGGGATAAGGTGGAGACACGGAGGGGGTTGGGTGGGGAGATGTCGAGGTGGGTTGAGAAGATGGAGGGGGTGAGACAGGGAGTCACAGGGGATCGGGTGAGTAGATGGAGTAGTGGGGTGGTGAGGTAGGTAATTGTCATTATATCTTCCTCTATCTTAACCTAAACTAATTCCTCCTAGTATCCTCCCACCTCTCACTTAGCCTCCTCTCCCTTTTCCTGATAGTTCTCTTTCTTTCCCATGACCTCCCCTCCCTTGTTTAATCTGCCTCCCTCTCCATTCTATCTTTAAACCTCCCTCAATCTTTTCTTTCCCACACCCTACCTTACTTACTTTTCCTTTGTCCCGTTGACCTCCTCTTTCTCTCTCTTCCAGAGCTCCCTACCACATCTCTCCCTTAAGTGGGATACAAGAGACAACCAGACAGAAGGAGGGAATGGGGCGGGTGAGAGCTCTACGGAGAAGAGGAAGACTGGTAGGATAGGATGAGAAAGATTGTAAGAAAGTGTGTAGATTAAGAAATATTAAGGGCCAGTTTAAAGGAGAGGACAAGGCTGAGGTCAGAGGGAGGCAAGGGAGGTAGGGAAGATTAAGGGGGAACCTTATGTTCACACATGAACTTTTTTATTTTAACTTCTCCCCCATTTACCTACCTTATCTTTCTCCCCTTTAATATTCCACCCCAACTCTTCCTATTCTGTCTTTTCCATAACATTCTTCTCTCATTTCCCTCTTAAGTGAAAGTTAAGTAAGGTATCGAAAGAATACTTAGGGAAGAGAAAATAATGAAGAAGTGGGAGACAAGGAAGGGGACGTAGAGATAAGGTTGGGGAACTGAAGAAGGGAGGGAAGAGAGATGGAGAAGGAGACAGGAAAGAAGAGAGACATAGAGGAAGAGAGAAGTAGGAAAGAATAAAGAGAAAGAGAGAGAGGAGAGATGAAAATGTGGCTCAATGGAGAGAGGAAATGAGGATAAAAAAAGGTAGATTAGGGTGAACCATGAAAAGATAAGGGAGAGAAGGGTGGAGAGTTCAAGGGAGAAAAAGGATGGGAAAATGAGGGAAGTATAGAGGAGGCAAGGAAAGAAGGGAGAGACCCTGAAGCATGGCAGAACGAAGAAAAGAAACGAAAGAAAAGTAGGGAGAGGAAAGCAAAGAAATCTTAGTAACATGTTGTGAGTAGGATGATTTTTGTGAGAGGGCAGGTTGTAAGGGAGAGTTGTGAGAGAGCAGGTTGTAAGGGAGAGTTGTGAGAGGGGAGGTTGTAAGAGAGAGTTGTGAGAGAGCAGGTTGTAAGGGAGAGTTGTGAGAGAGCAGGTTGTAAGGTAGAGTTGTGAGAGGGCAGGTTGTAAGGGAGAGTTGTGAGAGGGGAGGTTGTAAGAGAGAGTTGTGAGAGAGCAGGTTGTAAGGGAGAGTTGTGAGAGGGCAGGTTGTAAGGGAGAGTTGTGAGAGAGCAGGTTGTAAGAGAGAGTTGTGAGAGGGCAGGTTGTAAGAGAGAGTTGTGAGAGGGCAGGTTGTAAGGGAGAGTTGTGAGAGGGCAGATTGTAAAAGAGAGTTGTGAGAGGGCAGGTTGTAAGGGAGAGTTGTGAGAGAGCAGGTTGTAAGAGAGAGTTGTGAGAGGGCAGGTTGTAAGGGAGAGTTGTGAGAGAGCAGGTTGTAAGGGAGAGTTGTGAGAGAGCAGATTGTAAGGGAGAGTTGTGAGAGGGCAGGTTGTAAGGGAGAGTTGTGAGAGAGCAGGTTGTAAGAGAGAGTTGTGAGAGGGCAGGTTGTAAGGGAGAGTTGTGAGAGAGCAGGTTGTAAGGGAGAGTTGTGAGAGAGCAGGTTGTAAGGGAGAGTTGTGAGAGGGCATGTTGTAAAAGAGAGTTGTGAGAGGGCAGGTTGTAAGGGAGAGTTGTGAGAGGGCAGGTTGTAAGGGAGAGTTGTGATAGTGCAGGTTGTAAGAGAGAGTTGTGAGAGGGCAGGTTGTAAGGGAGAGTTGTGAGAGAGCAGGTTGTAAGAGAGAGTTGTGAGAGGGCAGGTTTTAAGACAGAGTTGTGAGAGAGCAGGTTGTAAGGGAGAGTTGTGAGAGAGCAGGTTGTAAGAGAGAGTTGTGAGAGGGCAGGTTGTAAGAGAGAGTTGTGAGAGGGCAGGTTGTAAGGGAGAGTTGTGAGAGGCCAGGTTGTAAGAGAGAGTTGTGAGAGGGCAGGTTGTAAGGGAGAGTTGTGAGAGAGCAGGTTGTAAGAGAGAGTTGTGAGAGGGCAGGTTGTAAGAGAGAGTTGTGAGAGGGCAGGTTGTAAGAGAGAGAGTTGTATGAGATTTGTGAGAGAGCAGGTTGTAAGAGAGAGTTGTGAGAGGGCAGGTTGTAAGAGAGAGTTGTGAGAGGGCAGGTTGTAAGGGAGAGTTGTGAGAGGGCAGGTTGTAAGAGAGAGTTGTGAGAGGGCAGGTTGTAAGGGAGAGTTGTGAGAGAGCAGGTTGTAAGAGAGAGTTGTGAGAGGGCAGGTTGTAAGAGAGAGTTGTGAGAGGGCAGGTTGTAAGGGAGAGTTGTGAGAGGGCAGGTCGTAAGAGAGAGTTGTGAGAGGGTAGGTTGTAAGGGAGAGTTGTGAGAGAGCAGGTTGTAAGAGAGAGTTGTGAGAGGGCAGGTTGTAAGAGAGAGTTGTGAGAGGGCAGGTTGTAAGGGAGAGTTGTGAGAGGGCAGGTTGTAAGAGAGAGTTGTGAGAGGGCAGGTTGTAAGGGAGAGTTGTGAGAGAGCAGGTTGTAAGAGAGAGTTGTGAGAGGGCAGGTTGTAAGAGAGAGTTGTGAGAGGGCAGGTTGTAAGGGAGAGTTGTGAGAGGGCAGGTTGTAAGAGAGAGTTGTGAGAGGGCAGGTTGTAAGGGAGAGTTGTGAGAGAGCAGGTTGTAAGAGAGAGTTGTGAGAGGGCAGGTTGTAAGAGAGAGTTGTGAGAGGGCAGGTTGTAAGGGAGAGTTGTGAGAGGGCAGGTCGTAAGAGAGAGTTGTGAGAGGGTAGGTTGTAAGGGAGAGTTGTGAGAGAGCAGGTTGTAAGAGAGAGTTGTGAGAGGGCAGGTTGTAAGAGAGAGTTGTGAGAGGGCAGGTTGTAAGGGAGAGTTGTGAGAGGGCAGGTTGTAAGAGAGAGTTGTGAGAGGGCAGGTTGTAAGGGAGAGTTGTGAGAGAGCAGGTTGTAAGAGAGAGTTGTGAGAGGGCAGGTTGTAAGAGAGAGTTGTGAGAGGGCAGGTTGTAAGGGAGAGTTGTGAGAGGGCAGGTTGTAAGAGAGAGTTGTGAGAGGGCAGGTTGTAAGGGAGAGTTGTGAGAGAGCAGGTTGTAAGGGAGAGTTGTGAGAGAGCATGTTGTAAGGGAGAGTTGTGAGAGGGCAGGTTGTAAGAGAGAGTTGTGAGAGGGCAGGTTGTAAGGGAGAGTTGTGAGGGAGCAGGTTGTAAAAGAGAGTTGTGAGAGGGCAGGTTGTAAGGGAGAGTTGTGAGAGGGCAGGTTGTAAGGGAGAGTTGTGAGAGGGCAGGTTGTAAGGGAGAGTTGTGAGAGGACAGGTTGTAAGGGAGAGTTGTGAGAGAGCAGGTTGTAAGGGAGAGTTGTGAGAGGGCAGGTTGTAAGGGAGAGTTGTGAGAGGGCATGTTGTAAGAGAGAGTTGTGAGAGGGCAGGTTGTAAGGGAGAGTTGTGAGAGAGCAGGTTGTAAGGGAGAGTTGTGAAAGGGCAGGTTGTAAGGGAGAGTTGTGAGAGGGCAGGTTGTAAGGGAGAGTTGTGAGAGGGCAGGTTGTAAGGGAGAGTTGTGAGAGGGCAGGTTGTAAGGGAGAGTTGTGAGAGGGCAGGTTGTAAGGGAGAGTTGTGAGAGGGCAGGTTGTAAGGTAGAGTTGTGAGAGGGAAGGTTGTAAGGGAGAGTTGTGAGATGACAGGTTGTAAGGGAGAGTTGTGAGAGGGAAGGTTGTAAGGGAGAGTTGTGAAAGGGCAGGTTGTAAGGGAGAGTTGTGAGAGGGCAGGTTGTAAGGGAGAGTTGTGAGAGGGCAGGTTGTAAGGTAGAGTTGTGAGAGGGCAGGTTGTAAGGGAGAGTTGTGAGAGGGCAGGTTGTAAGGGAGAGTTGTGAGAGGGCAGGTTGTAAGGGAGAGTTGTGAGAGGGCAGGTTGTAAGGGAGAGTTGTGAGAGGGCAGGTTGTAAGGGAGAGTTGTGAGAGGGCAGGTTGTAAGGGAGAGTTGTGAGAGGGCAGGTTGTAAGGGAGAGTTGTGAGAGGGCAGGTTGTAAGGGAGAGTTGTGAGAGGGCAGGTTGTAAGGGAGAGTTGTGAGAGGGCAGGTTGTAAGGGAGAGTTGTGAGAGGGCAGGTTGTAAGGGAGAGTTGTGAGAGGGCAGGTTGTAAGGGAGAGTTGTGAGAGGGTTGTAAGGAGAGTTGTGAGAGGGCAGGTTGTAAGGGAGAGTTGTGAGAGGGCAGGTTGTAAGGGAGAGTTGTGAGAGGGCAGGTTGTAAGGGAGAGTTGTGAGAGGGCAGGTTGTAAGAGAGAGTTGTGAGAGGGCAGGTTGTAAGAGAGAGTTGTGAGAGGGCAGGTTGTAAGGGAGAGTTGTGAGAGGGCAGGTTGTAAGAGAGAGTTGTGAGAGGGCAGGTTGTAAGGGAGAGTTGTGAGAGAGCAGGTTGTAAGAGAGAGTTGTGAGAGGGCAGGTTGTAAGAGAGAGTTGTGAGAGGGCAGGTTGTAAGGGAGAGTTGTGAGAGGGCAGGTTGTAAGAGAGAGTTGTGAGAGGGCAGGTTGTAAGGGAGAGTTGTGAGAGAGCAGGTTGTAAGAGAGAGTTGTGAGAGGGCAGGTTGTAAGAGAGAGTTGTGAGAGGGCAGGTTGTAAGGGAGAGTTGTGAGAGGGCAGGTTGTAAGAGAGAGTTGTGAGAGGGCAGGTTGTAAGGGAGAGTTTTGAGAGAGCAGGTTGTAAGAGAGAGTTGTGAGAGGGCAGGTTGTAAGGGAGAGTTGTGAGAGGGCAGGTTGTAAGAGAGAGTTGTGAGAGGGCAGGTTGTAAGGGAGAGTTGTGAGAGAGCAGGTTGTAAGAGAGAGTTGTGAGAGGGCAGGTTGTAAGAGAGAGTTGTGAGAGGGCAGGTTGTAAGGGAGAGTTGTGAGAGGGCAGGTTGTAAGAGAGAGTTGTGAGAGGGCAGGTTGTAAGGGAGAGTTGTGAGAGAGCAGGTTGTAAGGGAGAGTTGTGAGAGAGCAGGTTGTAAGGGAGAGTTGTGAGAGGGCAGGTTGTAAGAGAGAGTTGTGAGAGGGCAGGTTGTAAGGGAGAGTTGTGAGAGAGCAGGTTGTAAAAGAGAGTTGTGAGAGGGCAGGTTGTAAGGGAGAGTTGTGAGAGGGCAGGTTGTAAGGGAGAGTTGTGAGAGGGCAGGTTGTAAGGGAGAGTTGTGAGAGGACAGGTTGTAAGGGAGAGTTGTGAGAGAGCAGGTTGTTAGGGAGAGTTGTGAGAGGGCAGGTTGTAAGGGAGAGTTGTGAGAGGGCAAGTTGTAAGAGAGAGTTGTGAGAGGGCAGGTTGTAAGGGAGAGTTGTGAGAGAGCAAGTTGTAAGAGAGAGTTGTGAGAGGGCAGATTGTAAGGAGAGTTGTGAGAGGGCAGGTTGTAAGGGAGAGTTGTGAGAGAGCATGTTGTAAGAGAGTTGTGAGTGGGCAGGTTTTAAGGGAGAGTTGTGAAAGGGCAGGTTATAAGGGAGAGTTGTGAGAGCGCAGGTTGTAAGGGAGAGTTGTGAGAGAGCAGGTTGTAATGGAGAGTTGTGAGAGGGCAGGTTGTAAGGGAGAGTTATGAGAGGGCAGGTTGTAAGGGAGAGTTGTGAGAGAGCAGGTTGTAAGAGAGAGTTGTGAGAGGGCAGGTTGTAAGAGAGAGTTGTGAGAGGGCAGGTTGTAAGGGAGAGTTGTGAGAGGGCAGGTTGTAAGAGAGAGTTGTGAGAGGGCAGGTTGTAAGGGAGAGTTGTGAGAGAGCAGGTTGTAAGAGAGAGTTGTGAGAGGGCAGGTTGTAAGAGAGAGTTGTGAGAGGGCAGGTTGTAAGGGAGAGTTGTGAGAGGGCAGGTTGTAAGAGAGAGTTGTGAGAGGGCAGGTTGTAAGAGAGAGTTGTGAGAGAGCAGGTTGTAAGGGAGAGTTGTGAGAGAGCAGGTTGTAAGGGAGAGTTGTGAGAGGGCAGGTTGTAAGAGAGAGTTGTGAAAGGGCAGGTTGTAAGGGAGAGTTTTGAGAGAGCAGGTTGTAAAAGAGAGTTGTGAGAGGGCAGGTTGTAAGGGAGAGTTGTGAGAGAGCAGGTTGTAAAAGAGAGTTGTGAGAGGGCAGGTTGTAAGGGAGAGTTGTGAGAGGGCAGGTTGTAAGGGAGAGTTGTGAGAGGGCAGGTTGTAAGGGAGAGTTGTGAGAGGACAGGTTGTAAGGAAGAGTTGTGAGAGAGCAGGTTGTAAGGGAGAGTTGTGATAGGGCAGGTTGTAAGGGAGAGTTTTGAGAGGGCAGGTTGTAAGAGAGAGTTGTGAGAGGGCAGGTTGTAAGGGAGAGTTGTGAGAGAGCAAGTTGTAAGAGAGAGTTGTGAGAGAGCAGATTGTAAGGAGAGTTGTGAGAGGGCAGGTTGTAAGGGAGAGTTGTGAGAGAGCATGTTGTAAGAGAGTTGTGAGTGGGCAGGTTTTAAGGGAGAGTTGTGAAAGGGCAGGTTGTAAGCGAGAGTTGTGAAAGGGCAGGTTATAAGGGAGAGTTGTGAGAGCGCAGGTTGTAAGGGAGAGTTGTGAGAGAGCAGGTTGTAATGGAGAGTTGTGAGAGGGCAGGTTGTAAGGGAGAGTTATGAAAGGGCAGGTTGTAAGGGAGAGTTGTGAGAGGGCAGGTTTTAAGGGTGAGTTGTGAGAGGACAGGTTGTAAGGGAGAGTTGTGAGAGAGCAGGTTGTAAGTGAGAGTTGTGAGAGGGCAGGTTGTAAGGGAGAATTGTGAAAGGGCAGGTTGTAAGGGAGAGTTGTGAGAGGGCAGGTTGTAAGGGAGAGTTGTGAGAGGGCAGGTTGTAAGGGAGAGTTGTGAGAGGGCAGGTTGTAAGGGAGAGTTGTGAGAGGGCAGGTTGTAAGGGAGAGTTGTGAGATGGCAGGTTGTAAGGTAGAGTTGTGAGAGGGAAGGTTGTAAGGGAGAGTTGTGAGATGACAGGTTGTAAGGGAGAGTTGTGAGAGGGAAGGTTTAAGGGAGAGTTGTGAGAGGGCAGGTTGTAAGGAAGAGTTGTGAGAGGGCAGGTTGTAAGGGAGAGTTGTGAGAGGGCAGGTTGTAAGGGAGAGTTGTGAGAGGGCAGGTTGTAAGGGAGAGTTGTGAGAGGGCAGGTTGTAAGGGAGAGTTGTGAGAGGGCAGGTTGTAAGGGAGAGTTGTGAGAGGGCAGGTTGTAAGGGAGAGTTGTGAGAGGGCAGGTTGTAAGGGAGAGTTGTGAGAGGGCAGGTTGTAAGGGAGAGTTGTGAGAGGGCAGGTTGTAAGGGAGAGTTGTGAGAGGACAGGTTGTAAGGGAGAGTTGTGAGAGGGCAGGTTGTAAGGGAGAGTTGAGAAAGGGCAGGTTGTAAGGGAGAGTTGTGAGAGGGCAGGTTGTAAGGGAGAGTTGTGAGAGGGCAGGTTGTAAGGGAGAGTTGTGAGAGGGCAGGTTGTAAGGGAGAGTTGTGAGAGGGCAGGTTGTAAGGGAGAGTTGTGAGAGGACAGGTTGTAAGGGAGAGTTGTGAGAGGGCTACTGGCGAAGGGGAATGTGAAATGTTGCATCAGTTTTTGGAATGTAAATTGTAGAGGTTGGTTGTGAAAGATATGGTTGCAATTAGTTGTTGTTGTGCTTGTCAGTGGTAGTTGTAGGAGTGTTGACTGATGAAGGAGTATCTGCGGATGCAGGGAGGCTGCTGAGAGGATCAGTTGTACGGTGGAGGGTTCTCTGTTTCTCTCACGGGGGGAGGGGGGAGATGATTTCCTGTGTAAGGTGTTCCGGCAGGGTTGCACAAGAACTGGTTGTAGGAATTTTGTTAGAAGTCGCGTAGCTGAGTATTTTTTTTTTTTTTTTTGGGGGGAGGGGAGAGTGTGGTTAGATTGATAGGGGCTGCTTCCTTGCCCGTCAGAGAACACTTGATGTCATTGTTCAAGGCTCCCTGGGAATTAGTGTGGGGTATTACCTAGCACCATGACCTGCTATAGTGTTTTGGAATCTCAGGTTAAAGTGTTGAAGGAGGTTCGACTTCTTCAGGAGGAAAATATGAGGCTGAAGCTTAGCCTAGATGGGTTTGGGAGTGAGTTTGAGATGGTTGGAGCTGGTGAGGAAAAGGATACCAGCAGTGACCTAAAGAGTTCCAGCTGTTTAAGCGGCAATTGGGTCACAATTCAGGAAGAAGGAAGATAAGGAAGGTTAGTAGAGATGTGAAGGTAGGAAATCGATTCTGTGTTCTCCAGGACGAGTGTACTTCAGTGGTTAGTGAGGTAAAGGATACCACTGATTCCCTTGCTAATCAAGGAAAGAATATTTTAATTGAGGGAGACTCTCAGTGTTGAGAAATGGGATTACCTACTAAGATATAATTTATAATTTTAAATATAGGGAACACTTAGCTGATAAAAGACAGCAAATCGTCTACACAGCCGCCCCTGCAGACGAGGTCTTGAATTGTTGTCATGAACATCTCTCAACGGGCTGAAATGAGTTATAATTTGTAAGATTATAAATTACCCCTACGGGGTGTTATGTCAGCATATTTCATTCACTGATGGCTGACAAACTTACTTGTGTGGACTCAAAAGTCCGCACATAACTGCCGACTATAGGTTGATTACAAACTCCTTGCGACTCAAGAACTGCGCAGTCCCCCGTACTACAAGAAATTCGTAACTTACCTTGCTCTTGTAGCGTGACCTATGGTGTTCTTCACACCTTAGACAGGTATCGGTGACTTGATAGAAGCTGAAGTGTCCTTGGATGTCCACGTCTTCCATAGTCTAGGAATACGCACACAGGTACACTATGTTCCACAAGATTTGTCTTTATTGTTCACAATCTTATCACTAAAGAAGCTGATCACACTTCTCTTAAGGGTTTATTATGTTTTATGAGACACTTTGTTCACACTGACGCACAGATCGTTCTTTGTTGGTTATCCTGGCGTCAGTGTGACTCTCAGTAGAGTCAAAAGTAATCTGAAGACGCCACAGCACCCCACGCCGTTACTCCCCTAGCACAAAGGAAAAGCTGACCTAGTACTTTTACTTCCTAGCCACTTCCTCCATGAAACAAAGCAGAATGTTTGATTCTTGCTGTCTTAAGCATAGACACAATGTACACTATCTTTACCATGGTAATAAAGTGGGAGCAGGATTTTCCTTAATTGTCCTGCTAAGGTAAGAGATGTACTGTCTCTTATTAAACTACACTTTGCAACACTGCAAGCAGCGTCGGTCGAAGCGACCACGTCCCATACTCGTACTGCATCTGCTATCAATTACTCGCTGTAGCAGTAAACAAGATGCTTGCCCCTTCTGAGAGGGCTGGGCCCCTCAGGGCTGAAAGGGGCTGAAAGGGGCTGAAGAGGCCTGATATCCCCCTCCTGGAGAAAATTTCTCCACACTCAGGTAAGTTATATGGACTGTGCTTTTTGCAACAGGGATAAGAAGATCAGACAGAGGGTGTGCCTCCCAGGAGCTTGTGTTGGTGACATATTCAGCAGGTTGAATATTATGATGTCAGGTAATGGGAACAAGCCCATTATCTGTCTTAGTGCTGGTGGAAATGACATCAGGAAGGGCAGGAGACAGGAGGTGTTGGATAAATACAGGTCAGCCATAGCAGTAGTCAGGTCAAAGAGAGGGTTCACAGTCATATGTAGCATCTTGCCTAGAAGGGGAGTGGGCAATGAATGGATGTCTAGGGCAATTGGTATAAATTGCTGGCTAGACAGGTACTGCAAGGAATTTACAATCCCATTCATTAATAACTGGGAAAATTCTATGGCAAGCATCATATGTATGCAAAGGAAGGGGTTCATGTCTCTTGGGCTAGAGTGGTTGCATTAGCAAATTCGATTGAGGGGATCATTGATGACATGTCTCAGAATTTAAACTGATAGATTATAGAGGTATGGGTGTTTGTGGGAAACAATCAGGCTGCTGTATTAGCGTTGAAAACGGAAGATATTACCAGGATACCCCAGGGATATGTTTGAAAGACAATAATCAAAATAAAGTGCTAGTAATGGCAAGGCAATTGTTCAACAAAGAGATATAATAGAGGGCAACGAGTGACTAGCTTCCTTAAGGTTTACTATACAAATAGTATGAGTCTAAGAAATACGATTGATGAGCTAAGATTACTTGCAAGTGCAGGTAATATAGATATTATTGCTATAACAGAGACCCAGTTCAACTTGAAAGAGAGAGTAATGCCTTCTGAATGCAACATACAGAGCTATAAACTATTCCACACAGATAGGGTTAACTGGAAGGGTGGTGGAGTGGCGATATATGTCAGATATAATTTAATTTGTTGTGTTAGACAAGATATAAGATTAGAAACATCGGACACAGAATCTGTTTGGCTACAGTTTCTCGAAGGTCGAGAAAAATTAATTTTGGGTGTGATTTATTGGCCCCCAAACCTTGATAGGGAGTGTGGTAGGCTGCTATGAGACGAAATTTATAAGGCATCTATATATGAAAATGTTGATTGGAAGAATGTGGCAGGAAATCTCTAGTCTATAATGGAATTACTCACATAACTGCAATCAAGTCTCTGTCTCAGATTTCTACTTGGCTGACTTCATGGGACTGAGAAATTACCTGGGTGAACTAAATTTGGATGACCTTACTGTGGGTCAGGTACGTAGGGTTAGTTGCCATTATGGCATATTTCAGAGCATAGTGCTAGCTGCCCAGGAAACTTTTGTTCTGAGTAGGGAAAAGATCTAATAAGGAGTGAAGTAGAACAGATGTGAGTGTACGGGAGGTGTGTGAGACATTATGCAGAATGAAAGGAGGTAAAGCAGCTGGAATTGACGGGATCATGACAGAAATGTTAAAAACAGGGGGGATATAGTGTTGGAGTAGTTAGTATTTTTGTTTAATAAATGTATGAAAGAGGGGAAGGTACCTAGGGATTGGCAGAGAGCATGTATAGTCACTTTATATAAAAGGAAAGGGGACATAAGAGATTGTAAAAAATTATAGAGGAATATGTGTACGGTAGGGTTGTTATTGAAAGAATTAGAGGTAAGACAGAATGTATAATTGCGGATGAGCAGGGAGGTTTCAGAGTGGGTAGGAGATGCGTAGATCAAGTGTTTACATTGAAGCACATATGGGAACAGTATTTAGATAAAGGTAGGGAAGTTTTTATTGTATTTATGGATTTAGAAAAGGCATATGGTAGAGTGGATAGGGGAGCAATGTGGCAGATGTTGCAAGTATATTGAATATGTGGTAAGTTACTAAATGCTGTGAAGAGTTTTTATGACGATATTGAGGCTCAGGTTAGGGTGTGTAGAAGAGAGGGAGATTACTTCCCTGTAAAAGTAGGTCTTAGACAGGGATGTGTAATGTCACCATGGTTGTTTAATATATTTATAGATGGGGTTGTAAAAAAAGTAAATGCTAGGGTGTTCGGGAGAGGGGCGGGATTGAATTATGGGGAATCAAATACAAAATAGGAAGTGACACAGTTACATTTTGCTGATGATACTGTACTTATGGGAGATTCTAAAGAAAAATTGCAAAGGTTAGTGGACGAATTTGGGAGTGTGTGTAAAAGTAGAAAGTTGAAAGTGAACATAGAAAAGAGTAAGGTGATGAAAGTATCAAATTATTTAAATAAAGAAAAATTGGATATCAAATTGAGGAGGAGGAGTATGGAAGACGTGAATGTTTTCAGATATTTGGGAGCTGACGTGTCGGCAGATGGATTTATGAAGGATGAGATTAATCATAGAATTGATGAAGGAAAAAAGGTGAGTGGTGCATTGAGGTATATGTGGAGGCAAAAAATGTTATCTATGGAGGCAAAGAAGGGATTGTATGAAAGTATAGTAGTACCAACACTCTTATATGGGTGTGAAGCTTGGGTTGTAAATGCTGCAGCGAGGAGGCGGTTTGAGGCAGTGGAGATGTCCTGTCTAAGGGCAATGTGTAGTGTAAATATTAAGCAGAAAATTCGGAGTGTGGAAATTAGGAGAAGGTGTGGAGTTAATAAAAGTATTAGTCAGAGGGCTGAAGAGGGGTTGTTGAGGTGGTTTGGTCATTTAGAGAGAATGGATCAAAGTAGAATGACATCGAGAGCGTATAAATCTGTAGGGAAGGAAGGCGGGGTTGGGGTCGTCCTCGAAAAGGTTGGAGGGAGGGGGTAAAGGAGGTTTTGTGGGCGAGGGGCTTGGACTTCCTGCAAGCGTGCGTGAGCATGTTAGATAGGAGTGAATGGAGATGAATGGTATTTGGGACCTGACGAGCTGTTGGAGTATAAGCAGGGTAATATTTAGTGAAGGGATTCAGGGAAACTGGTATTTTATATAGCCGGACTTGAGTCCTGGAAATGGGAAGTACAATACCTGCACTCTAAAGGAGGGATTTGGGATATTGGCAGTGTGGAGGGATCTGTTGTGTATCTTTATATGTATATACTTCTAAACTGTTGTATTCTGAGTACCTCTGCAAAAACAGTGACTATGTGCAAGACAGGTGAAAGTGTTGAATGATGATGAAAGTGTTTTCTTTTTGGAGATTTTCTTTTTTTTTTTTGGGTCACCCTTCCTCGGTGGGAGACGGCCGACTTACTAAAAAAAATGATTACAAATGGATAAACAATACATTAAAACATCTCAATGGTCAAAAGAGAGACATATAGGTGTATCAAGAGAGGAGAACGGCAGTTAAGAAATCAATATATTCAGTTAAAGAAAGAAATAAAAAAGGAATAAGAAAAGAAAAAAATGGATTATGAGGCTAAAGTCGCAACGGATTCGAAGACTAACACAAAAGGGTTTTTTCAGGTATACAGAAGTAAGATTAGAGTGATAAGGAAATGTGTGAACTTTTCAATACTTACATTCTCTCAGTTTGTACTCAGGAACATACTTAAGAACATAAGAAAGAACGAACACTGCAACAGGCCTACTGACCCATGCAGAGCAGGTCCATGTCCCTCCTCACCGGATTAACCTAATGACCCACCCAGTCTGGTCACCTCCGCTCAAGGAAGAAGCACGGCACCAGACCCAGCAGCACGAGTTAGTCAGGTCCAACTCACACCCACCCACACCCACTCATGTATTTATCTAACCTATTTTTAAAACTACACAACGTTTTAGCCTCAATAACTGTACTAGGGAGTTTGTTCCACTCATCCACAACTCTATTACCAAACCAGTGCTTTCCTATATCCTTTCTGAACCTGAATTTTTCCAACTTGAAACCATTGCTGCGAGTCCTGTCTTGGCTGGAAATTTTCAGCAGACTATTTACATCCCCTTTATTTATTCCTGATTTCCATTTATACACCTCGATCATATCCCCCCAAATTCTACGCCTATCGAGAGAGTGCAGATTCAGGGCCCTCAGTCTATCCTCAATGCGAAGATTTCTGATACATGGGATCATCTTTGTCATCCTCTTCTGCACGTTTTCCAGAGAATTTATATCCATTCTGTAATACGGTGACCAAAACTGTGCAGCATAATCTAAATGAGGTCTAACCAAGGATATATAGAGTTGAAGAACAACCTGAGGACTTCTGTTATTTATATTTCTAGACATGAAGCCAAGAATTCTGTTAGCTTTATTGCAAACACTAATGCGCTGTTGTCTTGGTTTTAGATTACTGCTAACCAGAACTCCTAAATCCTTTTCGCAATCAGTAGTATTAAGATCTACATTATTTAGTTATACGTCGAATGGTTATTTTCCTGTCCAACATTTATAACTTTGTATTTGTCAATATTAAACTGCATCTGCCACTTCTCCGCCCATTGAATCAATCTATTCAAATCATCTTGGAGTGCTCTAGTGTCCTCATTAGAATGAATTGGACGGCCTATTTTGGTGTCAACAGCAAATTTGCTTGTGTCACTATATATTCCCTCATTAATGTCGTTTATGTAAATTGTGAACAACAACGGGCCCAACACTGACCCCTGAGGAACACCGCTTGTGACGTGCCCCCATTCTGATTTCTCCCCATTTATGCAAACTCTCTTCTGCCTATTTGTCAGCCATGCCTCAACCCAGGAAAAAAATTCTCCTATATTCCGTGTGCCCTAAGTTTTCTCAATAGCTTCTGATGTGGATCTCTATCGATAGCCTTACTGAAGTCCATATACACAATATCATATTCCTTACCATGATCTACCTCCTCAAACACCTTAGTGAAAAATATTAGTAAATTCGTAAGACAGGAACGCCCCTTTGTAAAACCGAGTTGAGATTCATTAATCAATCTTTGCCTATCAAGATGGCTACAATATGCGTCATCAATTACTGATTCCATAAATTTTCCCACTATGGAGGTAAGGCTTATTGGTCTATAGTTCGAAGCCAAGGACCTGTCACCTGCCTTGTAAATAGATATTACATTTGCCATTTTCCACTTATCAGGCACTATGCCAGTTTTTAGTGATGTGTTAAAAAGATTAACCAAAGGTATGCTAAATTCCTCTTTACATTCCTTTAACACCCTTGAAAACAGTTTAACAGGGCGTGGGGATTTGTTAGGTTTTAGTTTCTCTATTTGTCTGAGGACCATATCACTAGTTACCACAATCGTGCATAGTTTATTATCGTCCTGTTCTACATAATCTATTATTTCAAGAAAATCGCTAGTATTTTCTTGGGTGAAAACTGAGATGAAGTAGGTATTGAGAATTTCACACATATCCTTATCACTGTCAGAGATCTGACCATAGTTACTCTTAGGTGCGCCAATATTGTCCCTAATCTTACTTCTGTATACCTGAAAGAACCCTTGCGACCTTAGCCTCATAATCCCTTTTTGTTTTTCTTATTCCTTTCTTTATTTCTCTCTTTAATTGATTTCTTAACTGCCCATCCCCTCTTTTGATACGCCTATATATGCCTCTCTTTTGACCAATGAGATGTTTTAATCTATTGTTCATCCATTTGGGATCATTTTTGTTAGATCTAATTTCCCTACTGGGAACAAAAGTTGTCTGGGCAGCTAGAACTATGCTCTGAAAAAGTCATATTTGCAACCAAGATCACCTACCTGACCCATAGTCAGGACATCCCAATTTATCCCACCCAGGAAATTTTTCAGTCTCATGAAGTCAGCCAAGCGAAAATCTGGGACAGAGATTTGATTGCAGTTATCTGGTTAATTCCATGATATATTGAAACTAAGTGATTTTCGGTCACTTTCCCCAAGCTCATCATTAACCTCAAGATTATTAATTGGTGATTCTTTGTTGGCAAGAACAAAGTCAAGCAGATTGTTTCCTCTAGTTGGTTCTGTCACAACCTGTTCTAAAAAGCAATCCTGAACCGTATCAAGAAAGTCACTAGACTCAAGATTTCCTGTCATATTGTTCCAATCAATTTGTCTAAAGTTAAAATCTCCCATTATCACAACATTTTCATATCTAGATGCCTTAAGAATTTCGTCCAATAACAGTTTACTGCACTCCCTATCAAGGTTTGGGGGGCCTATAAATCACACCCAAAATTAATTTGTCACGACCCTCTAGAAACTGTAGCCAAACAGATTCTGTGTTCGATGTTTCTAATTTTATATCATGTCTAAGACAACAATTTAAATTTTCTCTGATATGCACCGCCACACTCCCCCACCCTTCCTGTTGACCCTATAAGTGTGGAATAGCTTATAACCCAGTATGTTGCATTCAGAAGGCATTCCTCTATCTTTCAGGTTGAACCAAGTCTCTGTTATACCAATAATATCTATGTTACCTAGACTTGCCAGTAATCTTAGCTCATCTATCTTATTTCTTAGACTCCTACTATTTATATAGTTAACCTTAAGGGAGCTAGTCACTCGTTGGCCTCTACTATCTCTCTTTGTTGACCAATTGATTTGCCTTTACTAGCAAATTTATTTTTAATATTGTCTTTTAAACATATCCCTGAGGTATCCCGGTAATAACTGCTGTTTTTAACCCTAATACTGCATCCTGATTGTTTCCCACAAACACAGATATCTCTATAATCCATCAGTTTAAATTCCTAGACAAGTCATCAATTACCCTCTCAATCGAATTGGCTAATGCAACCTCTCTGTCCCCAGAGAGATGAACCCCATCCCTTGCATATATATCACGTTTGCCAAAGAACAGGTCCCAGTTATCAATGAATGGGATTGCAAGTTCTTTGCAGTACCTGTTTAGCCAGCAATTTATACCAATTGCTCTAGACGTCCATTCATTGCCCACTCCCTTTCTAGGCAAGATGCTACATATGATTGGAATCCCTCCCTTAGACCTAACTACTTCTATGGCTGACCAGTACTTATCCAGTAGCTCCTGTCTCCTGTCCTTCCCAATGTCACTACCCCCAGCACTAAGACAGATAATGGGCTTGTTCCCATTACCTGACATAATATTATCCAACCTGCTGACTATGTCACCAACACCAGCTTCAGGAAGGCACACTCTCTGTCTGACCTTTCTGTCTCTGCTACAAAAAGCACGGTCCATATATCTTACATGAGAATCTCCTACTTTTAAAATATTCTTACCTTGATTAGCAGGGGAATCAGTGGTACCTTCAACCTCACTAACCACTGAGGTGCACTCGTCCTGGAGAACAGAGAATCGATTTCCTACCTTCACATTTTCTCTGTTAACCCTCCTTATCTTCCTTCTTCCTGAACTGTGAACCACTTGCCACTTAAAGCGGCTGCCACTATCACTGCTAGTGGCCATTTCCTCCTTACCAGCTAAATCCTTCTCACACTCACCCCCAAACTCTAGGCGAAGCTTCAGCCTCCTATTTTACTCTTGAAGAAGTAGAACTTCCTTTTTCAACACTTTAACCATAGCTTCTAAAACACTACAACAAGCCATGGTGATTGGTAATACGCCACGCTAACTCCCAGAGCTTAGGACAGGTATGACCGCAGGTGACCACTGACCTCGGCATAATAGCAAAATTCCAGAAATAATAAATTATGTAGAACAGAAGGATAATAATCTATGCACGATGAAGGTAACTAGTGACATTTTAGTCAGAAAAATAGAAAAAATTAAAACCTAACAAATCCCCAGGCCCTGTTGAACTCTTTGCGAGGGTTTAAATGAATGTAAAAAGGAACTTAGCATACCTTTGGCTAATCTTTTCAATATATCACTTCAAACTAGCATAGTGTCAGACAAGTGGAAAATGGCAAATGTTATGCCTATTTACAAGGCAGGTGACAGATCCTTATCAGCAAACTGTAGACCAGTTTGCCTTACCTTCACAGTTGGTAAATTTATGGAATCAATAATTGTTGAAGCATTTCGTAGCCATCTTGAAAACATAAAATGATTAATGAATATCAGCACAGTTTTACGAAGGGGCGTTCCACTCTTACGATTTTAATAACTTTCCTCAATAAGGTATTTGAAGAGGTAGATCATGCTATTGAATATGATATTGTGTATATGGACTTCAGTAAGCCTGACAATAGAGTTCCACATCAGAGGCTGTTGAGAAAACTTAAGGCACACGGAATAGGAGGAGAAATTTTTTCCTGGGTAGAGGCATGGTTGGCAAATAGGTAGCAGGGAGTTTGCATAAACGGGAAGAAATCAGAATTGAGGCACGTCACAAGTGGTGTTCGACAGGGGTCAGTGATGGGTCCTTTGTTGTTCACAATTTACATAAACGACATAGACGAGGGAATAAATAGCGACATAAGCAAATTTGCTGTTGACACCAAAATATGCCGTCCAATTCATTCTAATGAGAACATTAGAGCACACCAGGATGATTTGAATAGACTGATGCAATGGTCGGAGAAGAGGAAGATGCAGTTTATTATAGACAAATGGAAAATTCTAAATGTTGGACAGGAAAATAACCATGCCACATATAAACTAAATAATGTAGATCTTAATATTACGGACAGCGGGAAGGATTTAGGAGTTTTGGTTAGCAGTAATCCAAAACCAAGACAACAGTGCATTAGTGTTCACAATGAAGCTAACAGAATCATTTAGATTATGCTGTGCGGTTTTGGGCACCATATTACAGAATGGATATATACGCACTGGAGAATGTGCAAAGGTGGATGACAAAATTCATCCCATGTATCAGAAATATTCCCTATGAGGAGAGGCTGAGAGCCCTGAATCTGCATTCTCTAGAAAAGCGTAGAATTAGGGATGATATGATTGGGGTTTATAAATGGAAAACAGGAATTAATAAAGGGGATGTAAATAGCGTGCTAAAAATATCTAACACTGACAAGACTCGCAGTAAAGGTTTTAAATTCGAAAAAATCAGATTCAGGAAGGATATAGGAAAGCACTGGTTTGGTTATAGAGTTGTGGATGAGTGGAACAAACTCCCGAGTACTGTCATAGAAGCTAAGACGTTGTGCAGTTTTAAAACTTGGTTAGATAAGTACATGAGTGGGTGTGGGTGGGTGTGAGCTGGACCTGACTAGTTTGTGCTACAAGGTCAGATGCTGTGCTCCTACCTTAAGTGAATGTGAATGACCTGACTAGGTCAAAGCATTGGTATAAGCCTGTTGGAGAATTGGACCTGCCTCGCATGGACCAGTAGGCCTGCTGCAGTGTTCCTTCTTTCTTATATCCATATGTTCTTATATGTGGTTGCTAGACCGCAGGTCTTATGGACTGTTGTGGAAGTTTATTGAGCAATAGGCTCACATATGTACCTTCACTCAAATTTATATGACTACAGATGTCATACATTGTAACAAATGTTTAAATTTCTCACGAAATCGTAATAACACGATTGCAATGAAACCACTTTGTGAGTGGGATTAGAACCCAGAGCGGGTGAGTGCGTCAGTCACTCGGTCAGCGTTTGACGCACTGGCCTGGAGATTTACGATTCACTCACCATGGCTTCAACCCCCACCAGTACTGAGGTATGACTTATTTACACTGAGTGATTGTTGTGGTGGCTGCTAGACGGCTGGTTGCATCAGGCAGTTGTGGCAGCGACAGTTTTTGTACGTATCTGGATGAAGGTTGCGGAGAGTAAAGTGAAGACTCTTGAGAGGAGGAAGCAACTAACAGGCTCCCGGGAACAGATGGTCCGGCTTAGGAAGACACTGGGACCCAGGAATTGGTCCTTGAGAGTGTGTTAGGGAAAGCGGGGAAAAAGTGTGAAAATGAGAGCAGTGGAGGGTGGAGGCTGGGAGATGATTCAGGGAAGCGAGTGGACGCAGGAGAAAATGCAAACGGAGGAGAAGAAAAAGAACCTAGAGGGACCTCGAGGAGATGAGGGGATAGCGATAAAAGGAAAGGGAGAGAAGCTCACCACACCAGAGAGGAAAGAGAGCCTAGAGAGGAATGAGGGAGGGGAGAAGGGTGTACAGTTGAAAAAGAAAAAAACAAGGAAGGAAAAAGGTGGGAAGAATGGTAGAAGAGGGAAGGAAAGGGAGGTCAGGAGGGCAGGGCGACAGGACTGATCCCAGATGGGCGATGCGTCTGTCCAACAAGGTTTGGTCTGTTCCATCAATTGTTTAGACCTTTATCCTGGAGGCCACAAAGTCGAGGAGTTAGATGATGATGAAATTGGAGCCGAGACTGCAGGACAGGGATTTGGGATGAGATTGTCAAGCATGGATCAGAAAAGACAAATGAAGATTGACGTTTTTAGATTCGATAGTCAGCATTAGAGAATGACTACTTAAGTCCCTTCAAAGACGGCGTTATGACTCACGAATTCGTATTAACACAATTGCAAACAATTCAGTGTGATACGTTTCTATACACCATTAGAAGTTAGAGTATACCCCAAAACTTGCCAAGTAATATGTAATGAAATTCTATTCTTAGATAAATTCATTTATTTAGTATTCATAATTCCTGTGATATTTAATGTCCACTGTGCAATAAACATACCTGATATAATGAAAATAATCACTATAATTAAAATAAAGGAAAAGTATAGGTATCGTTGACATAATATTGGACAGTGTTTCTCATCCTAGGTTCCCTGGAGCCCTGTTCACTAGGGTTTCCGAGAGAAATAATGATAAATAAGCTAATCATATTTAAATACATATTTGAGTCACTTTTGTTTTTAATTTTATATTTGAATTATACTATACATGTACCGCTACATACAGAAATCCTGTGGCTGAGTAGAGGAAGAGTTCTAAATAGGTTGTCTGAGCTGAAAGATGACCTGCAGGAAAACGTTCAAGAAAAAAAATAAGCAAGACTTTCCATGTACTTTTGAAGATAAGAATTGGTTGCAGAGGCTAGCCTACTTTGCAGACATTTTTCATGGCATGAATCAGCTGTAGAAGTCACTGCAAGGCCACGGACAAAATATATTGACTTCAAGTGACAAGATTTTTGAATTTAAGAGAAAACTGAATCTTTGGAAAAATCATGTTGTAAAAGGAAATCTTGAGATATTTGAACTAATACTGTGGCTTAAAGTGAAGAAGGATATCAGAAAATCTCAAGTCTTATTGAAACCCACCTGTAAGAACTATTGTAGATGAATGGTTCAGAGAACCGACACGTTGATAAATTATACACAAGTGCAACTCTTGGGTATCTTTATTGAGGAAACGTTTCGCCACACAGTGGCTTCATCAGTCCATACAAAGGAGAAACGTGAAGAACAAGAGGAGAATGAGGTAATCAGACCCTCAACCTTGAGTCGATGTGGTCAGTCCACATGTGTCTAATTTATCTGGAAGAACTATGGATGAAAATCGAGGGAACAAGACCCTGAATTTTTTGCTCATCCTTTAAACTTGACTTTAAGAGAAGAGGAAGAACATTGTGCCCTGCAGTCTGATCGTTTACTTATGATGAGATTTACTGAACTATCCCTGGACAAGTTCTGCATTTCTGTGAAAGAAGAGTATTCTGCCATTCATAAAAAAAAATGAACATATTGCTGCAGTTTTCAACCTCTTACATAAGTGAGCAAGCTTTACAGCTATTAAGAGAAAAGAGAGATATCGTCCCCTTTCAGATGAAATTAAATCCGTGGGTGTTTATTTAAAATTCGACCCTGAATTAATTAAGTATTTGTGTACCAAAAGATAACCACAGATTTCACATTAGAGAAGCAAATTTCATAATCTAAATAGACTTTAAAAATAACATTTCCTTGATCCACATATTAGCTCACATGACATTTTGCCTTGACTTATTTTATGCCTTTTCAACATTGCCAATAAACGATTAAGTTATTGCAGTAGTTATCTGTTCTCTTTCTGTTTATATGTGACATGTATGATATTGGTTATGCTTTTCTTTAACTTTTTAATTTTTACAGATATGGTTAATTTTTTGGAGGGAATAAAATCCTCTATATGACGTCTCTTGAACAAGCAGTTTGAAGTAAGTTATTTTTTTTACAGTAAATAAACTTGAGAATAAAAGATATTAGTAATGATATATATATATATATATATATATATATATATATATATATATATATATATATATATATATATATATATATATATATATATATATATATATATATATATATATATATATATATATATATATATATATATATATATATATATATATATATATATATATATATATATATATATATATATATATATATATATATATATATATATATATATATATGCAAAACAACCACTCTGAAAGAATAGAGAAATTCCAAGCGCTTTCGTGACTACTCACTTTATCAAGGAACTATGAAAGTAAAGCATCCAAAGACGGTATATAAGGGGTCTGGCCAGCACCTCACTATCAGAGCCCACAACGGTTAAACACCTGACGCGCGCCGACCCAACTTGGATAGGTCCTTTGCACAACTCACCCCACAAACTATTCTACCCAAGAAAATTTAAAAATTATTTGTCCAGTGTATTATTAAATTCTTCCCAAATTCTATTAATTATAAATGGATCTAATTTATATAAACCAAAGGAAATATTCATATTATTGTCAAAACTGCTTTTTATGAAACAAGATTCAATTATATTCCTGTCGACCATGGACTTGCTTGATACTACTTTCTCAACTTTTTGAAAATCAATTGGATGGTTAAAATCTCATACATGAATAAATAGAGCATTGGAATCTTGTCCAGTTATAATGCTATATTTATGTTGTTTTAATCTTAGTTCGAGATTTTTACCAGTTTGACCGTAATAAACTTTATCGCAAATTTTACAAGGAATCTTATAGACACATCCATCAGCATTTTGGGGGGAATTCTTTATCAAAAGTTTTTTTACTGTATTAAGATTTTTGAATACAACTTTAATAGTAAAAGTCTTAAGAAGAGAAGGCATATCAACCAAGTTTTCATGGTAAGGGAGGACCAACATATTTTTAGTTGAATAAGGCTGGTTGTCCCTTTTTGGATTGTGAAAAGTATTTCTAGCAACTTTAAAAGATTTATCAATTACATTTCTTGGGTATTTGAAATCATTACCTATTTCATAAATTTTGGATATTTCCTCATCTATGAACTCAGGACTACAAATTCGTAAAGCTCTCAGAAACATTGATGAGAAAACAGACAGTTTGACTCTATCTTGATGCGAGGAATAATAGTGGACATAGGAACAGTTATTTGTAGGTTTTCTGTAAATTTTAAATTTGAATTCATTATTACCCTTAATAATTAAAACATCTAGAAAAGGCAATGAGTTATTTTCTTCAAACTCAACAGTAAAGTTTATAGAATGGGCTAAGCTATTTAATTTTCCTAGGAAATGGTGTATATCTACATTTTTGGGCATAAGACACAAAATATCATCAACATATCTGAACCATTTAGCTCTATTAGGGAGGATTGTGTTAAGTAACCTTGTTTCAAAAAATTCCATGTATAGGTTACTAAGAACAGGTGAAAGAGGGTTTCCCATTGCCATACCAAACTTCTGAGTGTAAAACTTATCATTAAATACAAATTTTGCATCAACAATGCAAAGTTTAATAAGTTTAATGATAGTAGGAACTGGCAATGGTAAATCATAGTTAACGAGTTCTTCAGATAAGGAAATTAATAAATCATCAACAGGAACTTTCGTAAACAAGGAAGTAACATCAAAACTAACCATGTTAAAATCATTTAAGTCAGTCAAGGAGCTTAATTTATCAACCAAGTCTATGTTGTTTTTAACATTAAAGTTACTAATTTTGCCAACAATAGGGCTCAAAATATCAACAAGCCATTTGGATAATTTATATGAAACTGACCCTATAGAGCTAATAATTGGTCTGACTGGATTCCCTGGTTTGTGTTTTTATTAGTCCATACATGTAAGGCAAAGATGGATTAGTGGAAGTAAATTGTTTGACTAATTCATCTTTGCCTTTCAGTAGAAGTTTTATTGTTTTATTGAAATTTTATTGAAATTCCTTGTAAAATTTGCGATAAAGTTTATTACGGTCAAACTGGTAAAAATCTCGAACTAAGATTAAAACAACATAAATATAGCATTAGAACTGGACAAGATTCCAATGCTCTATTTATTCATGTAAGAGATTTTAACCATCCAATTGATTTTCAAAAAGTTGAGAAAGTAGTATCAAGCAAGTCCATGGTCGACAGGAATATAATTGAATCTTGTTTCATAGAAGGCAGTTTTGACAATAATATGAATATTTCCTTTGGTTTATATAAATTAGATCCATTTATAATTAATAGAATTTGGGAAGAATTTAATAATACACTGGACAAATAATTTTTAAATTTTCTTGGGTAGAATAGTTTGTGGGGTGAGTTGTGCAAAGGACCTATCCAAGTTGGGTCGGCGCGCGTCAGGTGTTTAACCGTTGTGGGCTCTGATAGTGAGGTGCTGGCCAGACCCCTTATATAGTTTCCTTGGATGCTTTACTTTCATAGTTCCTTGATAATGTGAGTAGTCACGAAAGCGCTTGGAATTTCTCTATTCTTTCAGAGTGGTTGTTTTGCATATTCTGAAATCATCTGTTTACTGTGATCTTATTGCATATATATATATATATATATATATATATATATATATATATATATATATATATATATATATATATATATATATATATATATATATATATATATATATATATATATATATATATATATATATATATATATATATATGTATATATATATATATATATATATATATATATATATATATATATATATATATATATATATATATATATATATATATATATATATATATATATATGTATGTATATATATATATATATATATATATATATATATATATATATATATATATATATATATATATATATATATATATATATATATATATATATATATCGCAGTCAACAGGATTCGAAACTATTACTGAGAATGGTCAAGATTCCCAGGCAGCGCTGTAGTCCACTTGGTCACACAAATGCCACATAGACTTGGCAGCCTGGTTCACAAGCCATGTTTCTTCCATACCGGGCACGTCAGTGAGCCTCAAGCATGGATTCAATCACCTCCTGTATGTTCTGACCTCTCAAACGATTTTTATATCAATGCACCACTCAGAAACATATATATATATATATATATACATATATATATATATATATATATATATATATATATATATATATATATATATATAGATATATATATATATATATATATATATATATATATATATATATAGATAGATAGATAGATAGGTATAGATAGTAGGTTGGTAGACAGCAACCACCCAGGGAGGTACTACCGTCCTGCCAAGTGAGTGTAAAACGAAAGCCTGTAATTGTTTCACATGATGGTAGGATTGCTGGTGTCTTTTGTCTGTCTCATAAATATGCAAAATTACATGTGCATCTTGCTACTTCTACTTACACTTAGGTCACACTACACATACATGTACATGTTCAATTATACACACTCATCTGAATTTTATTTGATTTTATCTTAATAGTTCTTGGTCTTATTACTTTTCCTTTTATATCGATTAGGAAGTGGAATAAGAATCTTTCCTCCGTAAGCCATGCGTGTTGTAAAAGTCAACTAAAATGCCGGGAACAATGGGCTAGTAACCCCTTTTCCTGTAATAATTACTTAAAAGAATAAGAAGAAGAAAATTGTCAAAGTGGGAAGTCTGAATGTGAGCGGATGTTGTGCAAATGATAAGAAAGAGATGATTGTGGATGTTATGAATGAGAAGAAGCTGGATGTCTTGGCTTTAAGTGAAACAAAGCTGAAGGGGGTGGGAGAGTTTCAGTGGAGAGGAATAAATGGGATTAGGTCAGGGGTTTCAAATAGAGTTAGAGCTAAAGAAGGAGTAACAGTAATGTTGAAGGATAACCTATGGCAGGAAAAGATGGACTATAAATGTATTAATTCAAGGATTATGTGGAGTAAAATAAAGGTTGGATGTGAAAAGTGGGTTATTGTAAGCGTATATGCACCTGGAGAAGAGAGAAGTGTAGAGGAGAGAGAGAGATTTTGGGAAATGTTGAGTGAATGCGTGGGGAGTTTTGAACCAAGTGTGAGAGTAATGGTGGGTGGGGATTTCAATGCTAAAGTGGGCAAAAATGTTGTTGAGGGAGTAGTAGGTAAATTTGGGGTGCCAGGGGTAAATGAAAATGGGGAGTCTTTAATTGAGCTATATGTAGAAAGAGGTTTGGTAATAAGTAATACATATTTTATGAAGAAGAGGGTAAATAAATGTACAAGCTATGATATAGCACGTAATGAAAGTAGTTTGTTAGAGTATGTATTGGTGGATGAAATGTTGATGAGTAGGATCCAGGATATACACGTTTGTAGAGGGGAACTGATATATCAGATCATTATATAGTTGTAGCTACAGTGAGAGTAAGAGGAAGATGGGAAAAGAGGAAAATGACAACAACAAGTAAGAGGGAGGAGGAAGTTCGGGTGAGATAAGCAATTATTGGCAGAAAGGTGGGCTGGTGCAGGTATGCGTAGTGGGGGGGTTGATGAGGGTTGGAATAGTTTTAAAAATGCAGTATTAGAATGTGGGGCATGAGACGATTTTTGTCCTTTCCTGAAGCGTTGGTGAGCATTGTGTTGGCGATTTTTTCCATGATCGGTTTGTCCCAATGGGACTGTTTGTGTTCTTTGGGAGGAACTGGTCTACTGGAGGAGTCTGCAAGAGTGTCCCACCGAATCCCTGCTTCAGTAAACCTTGGGTCTTGAGCTCCTACCACATCTCTCAAGTGATCGGGGACAATCTTCTTAACTAACGCACTGGAAGCCAAACACGAAGACAGAAAAGCAGGTAAAGCAACATGAGTTGCTTTGCGCACCTTTATACCTCCTAGTCACACTGGGAGGGTTGCCTGATCCCATTCCTGATCCTCTAGTGACAGGTTCAGTGCCTTCTTAAAAGTTGATCTCAGGTGTGTGTCATATTCGTCGAGTGTTGGGTTGCACACATAAGGAAGTGAGTCTTAGCATAGTAAGACACCTTGTGAGGAGATGCAGAGCATCATGAGCATCAAGATTGCTTATTCTCTTCTCCATTCTCCATTTGTCCTTGAGGACAGTGTCGATGGTCTGGTGACCCAGCGGTGCTGCCAAGAGGGTACTGTTGGAGGGAGTGGTAGTAGAGACTTCTGGGAGGATTCTTTGCACAACATTGATTATTCTGTGGTTCGCTGTGATGATTTCACACTTGGAGGGATTGGGGATGAGTCCCAAGTCTTCTCCCTGTATTTTCACCAGATGTAGGTCCTCTAACAGGGACTCTTTAGTACCTGCCAGAGTGCCATCATCCAGGTACCAGATGTTGAGCTCGCTGCGTAGGCTGGACGTTAGTTCTCTTACTGCCAAGCAGAACAGAAGTGGAGCGAGTGGGTCACACTGCTGAACACCCTCTGATGACTCTGATGAGAGAGTTTCATGTTCTCCAAACAAAAGTATTGAGGGTTTGCTGTAGCCGGCTGAAATGAACGGAAAAAAGACTGGGGAACCGATCCCAAACAGCTGGCAAGACTACATCTCTCTTCACTATATTAAAGGCATTTCTAAAATCTAGTTTGACTACGGCCTTGCCTTCTGGTAGGTCCCTGATGTAGGCCCTTCCAGCATGAGTTGCGGCTTCATAGCCTTGGGAGACCCGAAAGCCCAGGTGGTGTGGCTGGAGTAAACTGGCAGCTTCTAGGCAAATGTTTCTTACAACTGCTTTGGCAACGAGACGGCGAAAAGTGTTACCAACAGCAATGAGTCTGATTCCCCCATCCTTTTTCTTCAAAGCACATAGTGAGGCTCCAAAAAAGAAAGGCTTAATTTCTTCTGGGATTCGCCCAGCCAGGCAGTTGTTGACGAAAGTTGTTAACTCGGTGAGAAGAATTGATGCAGATGCACCGAGTACTGGATATATCATCTCTTTAAGGTGCTGAGGTCGAATTCCAGTGTAACCTCCTGCAGATCCTGCTGGAAATGACACAGTCGCCTTATAGACTTCCGATTCTGGCAAAATTAATTGTTCAGTGATGGGTTCTTCCTCAGGGTTGTTGTTGATGGTTATAGTGTCCCTGGTTGGATGCTTGTCTCTTAGTGCTTGGGCTGTGGTCTCATCTTTGGGAGCTACAGTGTCGTCACTTGTAATCATTCTGATTGCTCCCACTGTGTTACCTTCGATTTTTTTTGCTAACATGTGCGCAAATTTTCTCGTTTTCAGTGGAACTTTTCTTGGGTCTACCTGTTTGATTCCTGCGATGATGGGGCAGAGGGACACAATTATCCGTTC
>NW_027196516.1:70000-88228 GCF_038502225.1 Cherax quadricarinatus | reverse complement strand
ACAAGTGTGACCATGGCGTAATAGCGCACAAAATGCGTGCTAAAGGAATAACAGGAAAAGTCGGTCGATGGATCTATAATTTCCTCACTAACAGAACACAGAGAGTAGTCGTCAACAGAGTAAAGTCCGAGGCAGCTACGGTGAAAAGCTCTGTTCCACAAGGCACAGTACTCGCTCCCATCTTGTTCCTCATCCTCATATCCGACATAGACAAGGATGTCAGCCACAGCACCGTGTCTTCCTTTGCAGATGACACCCGAATCTGCATGACAGTGTCTTCCATTGCAGACACTGCAAGGCTCCAGGCGGACATCAACCAAATCTTTCAGTGGGCTGCAGAAAACAATATGAAGTTCAACGATGAGAAATTTCAATTACTCAGATATGGTAAACATGAGGAAATTAAATCTTCATCAGAGTACAAAACAAATTCTGGCCACAAAATAGAGCGAAACACCAACGTCAAAGACCTGGGAGTGATCATGTCGGAGGATCTCACCTTCAAGGACCATAACATTGTATCAATCGCATCTGCTAGAAAAATGACAGGATGGATAATGAGAACCTTCAAAACTAGGGAGGCCAAGCCCATGATGACACTCTTCAGGTCACTTGTTCTATCTAGGCTGGAATATTGCTGCACACTAACAGCACCTTTCAAGGCAGGTGAAATTGCTGACCTAGAAAATGTACAGAGAACCTTCACGGCGCGCATAACGGAGATAAAACACCTCAATTACTGGGAGCGCTTGAGGTTCCTAAACCTGTATTCCCTGGAACGCAGGCGGGAGAGATACATGATTATATACACCTGGAAAATCCTAGAGGGACTAGTACCGAACTTGCACACGAAAATCACTCACTACGAAAGCAAAAGACTTGGCAGACGATGCAACATCCCCCCAATGAAAAGCAGGGGTGTCACTAGCACGTTAAGAGACCATACAATAAGTGTCAGGGGCCCGAGACTGTTCAACTGCCTCCCAGCATACATAAGGGGGATTACCAACAGACCCCTGGCAGTCTTCAAGCTGGCACTGGACAAGCACCTAAAGTCGGTTCCTGACCAGCCGGGCTGTGGCTCGTACGTTGGTTTGCGTGCAGCCAGCAGCAACAGCCTGGTTGATCAGGCTCTGATCCACCAGGAGGCCTGGTCACAGACCGGGCCGCGGGGGCGTTGACCCCCGGAACTCTCTCCAGGTAAACTCCAGTACTTTAAAACACCTTACGTGTACTTATCAAAAATAGCGTAAATAGTTATTGTTTGTTGCTTTGATGAGGCGTCAGAGAGAAAAGACTGGGGAAGCCAGAGGTCAAGTGTTGGGAGACAGGCCTAGCAGCCAGCGGCCAGCCTAGCTCTAAGACGCTGGGCAGTGCCTGGCACTGTAACACAGCAGCAGTGTCTGGCACTGCAACACAGCAGCAGTGCCTGGCACTGTAACACAGCAGCAGTGCCTGGCACTGCAACACAGCAGCAGTGCCTGGCACTGCAACACAGCAGCAGTGCCTGGCACTGCAACACAGCAGCAGTGCCTGGCACTGCAACATAGCAATACTGCCTAGCACAGCAACAGTGCCTGGCACAGCAACACAGCAGCAGTGCCTGGCACTGCAACGGTGCCTCTCACAGTAACAGACAGCAGCAGTGCCTAGCACAGCAACAGTGCCTGGCACAGCAACACAGCAGCAGTGCCTGGCACTGCAACGGTGCCTCTCACAGTAACACACAGCAGCAGTGCCTAGCACAGCAACACATAGCAGCAGTGCCTGGCACTGCAACACAGAAGTAGTGCCTGGCACAGCAACACAGCGGCAATGCCTGGCAATGCAGCATTGCCTGGTACAGCTACACACAGCAGCAGTTCCTGGCACTGCAACACAGCAGCAGTGCCTGGCACAGCAGCACATAGCAGCAGAGCCTGGCACTGCAACACAGAAGTAGTGCCTGACACAGCAACACAGCGGCAATGCCTGGCAATGCAACAGTGCCTGGTACAGCTACACACAGTAGCAGTGCCTGACGCAACACATAGCAGCAGTGCCTGGCACAGCAGCACACAGCAGCAGTGCCTGGCACAGCAACACACAGCAGCAGTGCCTGACACAGCAACACACAGCAGCAGTGCCTGGCACAGCAACACACAGCAGCAGTGCCTGACACAACACACAGCAGCAGTGCCTGACACAACAACACACAGCAGCAGTGCCTGGCACAGCAACACACAGCAGCAGTGCCTGACACAGCAACACACAGCAGCAGTGCCTGGCACAGCAACACACAGCAGCAGTGCCTGACACAACACACAGCAGCAGTGCCTGGCACAGCAACACACAGCAGCAGTGCCTGACACAGCAACACACAGCAGCAGTGCCTGACACAGCAACACACAGCAGCAGTGCCTGACACAGCAACACACAGCAGCAGTGCCTGGCACAGCAACACACAGCAGCAGTGCCTGACACAACACACAGCAGCAGTGCCTGGCACAGCAACACACAGCAGCAGTGCCTGACACAGCAACACACAGCAGCAGTGCCTGACACAGCAACACACAGCAGCAGTGCCTGGCACAGAAACACACAGCAGCAGTGCCTGACACAGCAACACACAGCAGCAGTGCCTGACACAGCAACACACAGCAGCAGTGCCTGACACAGCAACACACAGCAGCAGTGCCTGGCACAGCAACACACAGCAGCAGTGCCTGACACAACACACAGCAGCAGTGCCTGGCACAGCAACACACAGCAGCAGTGCCTGACACAGCAACACACAGCAGCAGTGCCTGACACAGCAACACACAGCAGCAGTGCCTGACACAGCAACACACAGCAGCAGTGCCTGGCACAGCAACACACAGCAGCAGTGCCTGACACAACACACAGCAGCAGTGCCTGGTACAGCAACACACAGCAGCAGTGCCTGACACAGCAACACACAGCAGCAGTGCCTGACACAGCAACACACAGCAGCAGTCCCTGACACAACAACACACAGCAGCAGTGCCTGACACAGCAACACACAGAAGCAGTGCCTGGCACAGCAACACACAGCAGCAGTGCCTGACACAACAACACACAGCAGCAGTGCCTGACACAACAACACACAGCAGCAGTGCCTGACACAGCAACACACAGAAGCAGTGCCTGACACAGCAACACACAGAAGCAGTGCCTGGCACAGCAACATACAGCAGCAGTGCCTGCACAGCAACACACAGCAGCAGTGCGTGACACAGCAACACACAGCAGCAGTGCCTGACACAGCAACACACAGCAGCAGTGCCTGACACAACACACAGCAGCAGTGCCTGACACAACAACACACAGCAGCAGTGCCTGACACAACAACACACAGCAGCAGTGCCTGACACAGCAACACACAGCAGCAGTGCCTGACACAGCAACACACAACAGCAGTGCCTGACACAACACACAGCAGCAGTGCCTGACACAACAACACACAGCAGCAGTGCCTGACACAGCAACACACAGCAGCAGTGCCTGACACAGCAACACACAGCAGCAGTGCCTGACACAGCAACACACAGCAGCAGTGCCTGACACAGCAACACACAGCAGCAGTGCCTGACACAACACACAGCAGCAGTGCCTGACACAACAACACACAGCAGCAGTGCCTGACACAACAACACACAGCAGCAGTGCCTGACACAACACACAGCAGCAGTGCCTGACACAACACACAGCAGCAGTGCCTGACACAACAACACACAGCAGCAGTGCCTGACACAGCAACACACAGCAGCAGTGCCCGACACAGCAACACACAACAGCAGTGCCTGACACAACACACAGCAGCAGTGCCTGACACAACAACACAAAGCAGCAGTGCCTGACACAGCAACACACAGCAGCAGTGCCTGACACAGCAACACACAGCAGCAGTGCCTGACACAGCAACACACAGCAGCAGTGCCTGACACAGCAACACACAGCAGCAGTGCCTGACACAGCAACACACAGCAGCAGTGCCTGACACAACACACAGCAGCAGTGCCTGACACAACAACACACAGCAGCAGTGCCTGACACAACAACACTCAGCAGCAGTGCCTGACACAACACACAGCAGCAGTGCCTGACACAACAACACACAGCAGCAGTGCCTGACACAACAACACACAGCAGCAGTGCCTGACACAGCAACACACAGCAGCAGTGCCTGACACAGCAACACACAGCAGCAGTGCGAGAGAGAGAGATAGAGAGAGAGAGAGAGAGAGAGAGAGAGAGAGAGAGAGAGAGAGAGAGAGAGAGAGAGAGAGAGAGAGAGAGAGAGAGAGAGAGAGAGAGAGAGAGAGAGAGAGAGAGAGTGTTTGACATGAGAAACTTTGTTGATTTCCCTACTCATATCTCTGGCTCCTCCCTTGACCCAGTAGTGAGTGATCTGGCAGAAGGCATAGTCACTTGTCAACCCCTCGGCTACGTTGGATCGTCTGACCACAAGGCTGTTTTTACGACACTTAAGATCCCAACAGAACGAGGTGAGGAGTCCACACGCACAACCTGGCTATGGGAAAGAGGTAATTGGCCAGCCCTTTGCTCTGAGCTCGCCACCACCGACTGGAATGCTCTTCTCCAAGGGGATGTTGACAACCAAGTGAAAGCCTTCACTGGACACATCCTTAATCTACAACAAGAACACATTCCTCACCGGCAATATGTGACGAAGCCTACAGATCAGCCTTGGTTTGGCTTTCGTTGTAGAGAGGCTGCTACTGCTAAGTACAAAGCATGGCGAAGGTATAAGAGACATCCTACCACCTATAACAGGAACTTGCACATGCAAGCCTGTAGGCATATGGGTGATGTTCAAAAGTGGGCCATTGCTAAATGGGAGGTGGACACTAAAAGAAAGTTAGCATCAGGTAGGGTAGGCTCCAAAACCTGGTGGTCCCTGGTCAAGGACAGACAAGGTTATCTGCCTGATGAACTTATTCCACCTCTAAATCGACAGGATGGGACCACCTCTACTAGTAGTCAAGAGAAGGCGGACCTCTTTGCTGAACACTTTGCTACCAAAATGCAAGTTCCTGATCCAGCAAGGGACCCTCCTTGGCTAGCTGCAAGAACTGTGTCAAAACTGTCAGTGGTGACAATAAGGCAGGAGGAGGTGCATTTCCTTCTTAAATCGCTTGACCAAGAAAAGGCTGTGGGCCCAGACAAGTTGAGCCCAAGATTGTTGAGAAGATGTGCAGACCAGCTAGCAGCACCTCTAACTCGCATCTTTCAGCACTGCCTAGTACAGTGTAAATGGCCCTCTCTATGGAAAGAGGCAAATGTAGTCCCTGTTCACAAAAAGAAGAGCAGAGCAGAAATCAGCAACTACAGACCAGTGTCACTCCTGTCAATCACTGGTAAGATCCTTGAGACAATAATCTCAAGACAAATGACAGAGTTTTTTGACTACCACTCACTACTTTGTGATCGTCAATATGGCTTCAGGAAAGGTTACTCTGCTGCTGATCTGTTGTTAAACCTCTCCACTAAGTGGCACCAGTCACTGGATGAATCCAAAGTCAGCTGTGTGGTAGCACTGGACATTGCTGGCGCTTTCGACCGGGTGTGGCACCAGGGCCTCTTAGCAAAACTTCAAGCACTGGGAATTGCAGGCTCTACGCTATGTCTCCTCAGTGATTACCTTCATGGTAGATCTCTAAGTGTAGTTCTCAATGGAACGGAATCAGCAAGACATCCTATTGGGGCAAGTGTTCCACAAGGAAGCGTGCTGGGTCCATTGTTATGGAATGTCTACTTCAACGACCTTCTTCATCTCATCCCAGAATCACATGCATATGCAGACGACTGTACACTGACATTCACTTATCCAAGAGAAGAAATGCCAGCTGCTCTAAGCTACATCAATCACCAGCTGAGAGCTATATCAGCTTGGGGAAATAGATGGCAAGTAACATTTGCACCTGAGAAAACGCAAATGATGATCGTCTCTAGGCACCATGATGGTAATGCTGGTGCAGTAGTAAGGATGAATGGGAGGATGTTGGCACCTGGAGAAGAAGTTGATATCCTTGGGGTGAAATTTGACTCCAAACTAACCATGAAGAACCATGTTGTAAATCTTGCAAACAAGGCAGCCAGGAAGCTTACAGCACTTCGCCGTATCTCGCATCTGCTTGACAGTAGGGGTTGCAAGATCCTGTACGAGGCACAAGTACGCTCACACCTTGAGTATGCTCCACTTTCTTGGTTTGCCTGCCCCCCCCTCTCATCTGCGACTGCTTGACAGAGTAGAGAACAGAGCAAGACGTCTCATCTCTCGCCTGGACCCATCCTGGATAGATCTGTCATTTCAGCAGAGCCTTCAACATAGGAGGGATGTGGGTGGCCTTACTGTTATGTACAAGGCCAATATTGTCAAAATACCACACTTGGATCCACTTCGAGGACAGCGTGAAACAAGCTTTTATGCCACAAGACGGGCAGAAAGCAGCAACTTCACTCTGGCTGTACCCTTCTCCAGAACATCACTCCATCTGAGATCATACATACCCAGGATGACTCGAGTATGGAACACATTCGTACAGCATAATGATGTCAACGAGATAAAGTCAGTTGATCAAATGAAAATGCTGGCCCACAGATGGCTCCAACTTCATCCTGTTCCCTACTTGTATGTCTCATAACAATAAAAATGCTTTCAAATGAGCTGATGTAGGTAACAGCTCTTAGCTTGCCAATAAAGTTAGGAATCCTTAACCTGTAAATAGCTTGTCAATAAAGCTAGGGATCCTTAACCTTGTCAAACCCTGTGTAAAAAAATCACTACCTGGCCTTTAATCCATCACTAGATGGCCTTTAATCCATCACTATCTGGCCTTTTCCATCACTATCTGGCCTTTAATCCATCACTTTCTGGCCTTTAATCAATCACTATCTGGTCTTCAATCCATCACTACCTGGCCTTTAATCCATCACTACCTGGCCTTTAATCCATCTTTATCTGGCCTTTAATCCATCACTACCTGGCCTTTAATCCATCAATATCTGTCCTTTAATCCATCTTTATCTGGCCTTTAATCCATCACTACCTGGCCTTTAATCCATCACTACCTGGCCTTTAATCCATCACTACCTGGCCTTTAATCCATCAATATCTGGCCTTTAATCCATCACTACCTGGCCTTTAATCCATCACTACCTGGCCTTTAATCCATCACTACCTGGCCTTTAATCCATCACTACCTGGCCTTTAATCCATCACTACCTGGCCTTTAATCCATCACTACCTGGCCTTTAATCCATCACTACCTGGCCTTTAATCCATCACTATCTGGCCTTTAATCCATCACTTTCTGGCCTTTAATCAATCACTATCTGGTCTTCAATCCATCACTACCTGGCCATTAATCCATCACTACCTGGCCTTTAATCCATCACTATCTGGCCTTTAATCCATCACTATCTGGCCTTTAATCCATCACTATCTGGCCTTTAATCCATCATTATCTGGCCTTTAATCCATCACTACCTGGCCTTTAATCCATCACTACCTGGCCTTTAATCCATCACTACCTGGCCTTTAATCCATCAATATCTGGCCTTTAATCCATCACTACCTGGCCTTTAATCCATCACTACCTGGCCTTTAATCCATCACTACCTGGCCTTTAATCCATCACTACCTGGCCTTTAATCCATCACTACCCGGCCTTTAATCCATCAACTACCTCGGCCTTTAATCCATCACTACCTGGCCTTTAATCCATCACTATCTGGCCTTTAATCCATCACTTTCTGGCCTTTAATCAATCACTATCTGGTCTTCAATCCATCACTACCTGGCCATTAATCCATCACTACCTGGCCTTTAATCCATCACTATCTGGCCTTTAATCCATCACTACCTGGCCTTTAATCCATCACTATCTGGCCTTTAATCCATCACTACCTGGCCTTTAATCCATCACTACCTGGCCTTTAATCCATCACTACCTGGCCTTTAATCCATCACTACCTGGCCTTTAATCCATCACCACCTGGCCTTTAATCCATCACTATCTGGCCTTTAATCCATCACTACTTGGCCTTTAATCCATCACTACCTGGCCTTTAATCCATCACTATCTGGCCTTTTACCCATCACTACCTGGCATTTAATACATCACTATCTGGCCTTTAATCCATCACTATCCGGCCTTTAATCCATCACTACCTGGCCTTTTGCGCATCACTACCTGGCCTTTAATCCATCACTACCTGGCCTTTAATCCATCACTATCTGTCCTTTAATCCATTTCTATATGGCCTTTAATCCATCACTACCTGGCCTTTAATCCATCACTACCTGGCCTTTAATCCATCACTACCTGGCCTTTAATCCATCACTACCTGGCCTTTAATCCATCACTACCTGGCCTTTAATCCATCACTACTTGGCCTTTAATCCATCACTACCTGGCCTTTAATCCATCACTACCTGGCCTTTAATCCATCACTACCTGGCCTTTTGCGCATCACTACCTGACATTTAATCCATCACTACCTGGCCTTTAATCCATCACTACCTGGCCTTTAATCCATCACTACCTGGCCTTTAATCCATCACTACCTGGCCTTTAATCCATCACTACCTGGCCTTTAATCCATCACTACCTGGCCTTTTGCGCATCACTACCTGGCCTTTAATCCATCACTACCTGGCCTTTAATCCATCACTACCTGGCCTTTAATCCATCACTACCTGGCCTTTTGCGCATCACTACCTGACATTTAATCCATCACTACCTGGCCTTTAATCCATCACTACCTGGCCTTTAATCCATCACTACCTGGCCTTTAATCCATCACTACCTGGCCTTTAATCCATCACTACCTGGCCTTTAATCCATCACTACCTGGCCTTTTGCGCATCACTACCTGGCCTTTAATCCATCACTACCTGGCCTTTAATCCATCACTACCTGGCCTTTAATCCATCACTACCTGGCCTTTTGCGCATCACTACCTGGCCTTTAATCCATCACTACCTGGCCTTTAATCCATCACTACCTGGCCTTTAATCCATCACTACCTGGCCTTTAATCCATCACTACCTGGCCTTTAATCCATCACTATCTGGCCTTTAATCCATCACTACCTGGCCTTTAATCCATCACAATCTGGCCTTTAATCCATCACTACCTGGCCTTTAATCCATCACTATCTGGCCTTTAATCCATCACTACCTTGCCTTTAATCCATCACAATCTGGCCTTTAATCCATCACTACCTGGCCTTTAATCCATCACTATCTGGCCTTTAATCCATCACTACCTGGCCTTTAATCCATCACTATCTGGCCTTTAATCCATCACTACCTGGCCTTTAATCCATCACTATCTGGCCTTTAATCCATCACTACCTGGCCTTTAATCCATCACTATCTGGCCTTTAATCCATCACTACCTGGCCTTTAATCCATCACTATCTGGCCTTTAATCCATCACTACCTGGCCTTTAATCCATCACTATCTGGCCTTTAATCCATCACTACCTGGCCTTTTGCGCGTCACTACCTGGCCTTTAATCCATCACTACCTGGCCTTTTACCCATCACTACCTGGCCTTTAATCCATCACTACCTGGCCTTTTACCCATCACTACCTGGCCTTTAATCCATCACTACCTGGCCTTTAATCCATCACTACCTGGCCTTTAATCCATCACTATCTGGCCTTTAATCCATCTCTATATGGCCTTTAATCCATCACTACCTGGCCTTTAATCCATCACTACCTGGCCTTTAATCAATCACTACCTGGCCTTTAATCCATCACTATCTGGCCTTTAATCTATCACTACCTGGCCTTTAATCCATCACTACCTGGCCTTTAATCCATCACTATCTGGCCTTTAATCCATCTCTATATGGCCTTTAATCCATCACTACCTGGCCTTTAATCCATCACTACCTGGCCTTTAATCCATCACTACCTGGCCTTTAATCCATCACTACCTGGCCTTTAATCAATCACTATCTGGCCTTTAATCCATCTCTATATGGCCTTTAATCCATCACTACCTGGCCTTTAATCCATCACTACCTGGCCTTTAATCCATCACTACCTGGCCTTTAATCCATCACTACCTGGCCTTTAATCCATCACTACCTGGCCTTTAATCCATCACTATCTGGCCTTTAATCCATCACTACCTGGCCTTTAATCCATCACTACCTGGCCTTTAATCAATCACTATCTGGCCTTTAATCCATCTCTATATGGCCTTAAATCCATCACTACCTGGCCTTTAATCCATCACTACCTTGCCTTTAATCCATCACTATCTGGCCTTTAATCCATCACTACCTGGCCTTTAATCCATCACTACCTGGCCTTTAATCCATCACTACCTGGCCTTTAATCCATCACTACCTGGCCTTTAATCCATCACTATCTGGCCTTTAATCCATCACTACCTGGCCTTTAATCCATCACTACCTGGCCTTTAATCCATCACCACCTGGCCTTTAATCCATCACTATCTGGCCTTTAATCCATCACTACTTGGCCTTTAATCCATCACTACCTGGCCTTTAATCCATCACTACCTGGCCTTTAATCAATCACTATCTGGCCTTTAATCCATCTCTATATGGCCTTTAATCCATCACTGCCTGGCCTTTAATCCATCACTACCTGGCCTTTAATCCATCACTACCTGGCCTTTAATCCATCACTACCTGGCCTTTAATCCATCACTACCTGGCCTTTAATCCATCACTATCTGGCCTTTAATCCATCACTACCTGGCCTTTAATCCATCACTACCTGGCCTTTAATCAATCACTATCTGGCCTTTAATCCATCTCTATATGGCCTTTAATCCATCACTACCTGGCCTTTAATCCATCACTACCTTGCCTTTAATCCATCACTATCTGGCCTTTAATCCATCACTACCTGGCCTTTAATCCATCACTACCTGGCCTTTAATCCATCACTACCTGGCCTTTAATCCATCACTACCTGGCCTTTAATCCATCACTATCTGGCCTTTAATCCATCACTACCTGGCCTTTAATCCATCACTACCTGGCCTTTAATCCATCACCACCTGGCCTTTAATCCATCACTATCTGGCCTTTAATCCATCACTACTTGGCCTTTAATCCATCACTACTTGGCCTTTAATCCATCACTACCTGGCCTTTAATCCATCACTACCTGGCCTTTAATCCATCACCACCTGGCCTTTAATCCATCACTATCTGGCCTTTAATCCATCACTACCTGGCCTTTAATCCATCACTACCTGGCCTTTAATCCATCACCACCTGGCCTTTAATCCATCACTACCTGGCCTTTAATCCATCACTACCTGGCCTTTAATCCATCACTACCTGGCCTTTAATCCATCACTACCTGGCCTTTAATCCATCACTACCTGGCCTTTAATCCATCACTACCTGGCCTTTAATCCATCACTACCTGGCCTTTAATCCATCACTACCTGGCCTTTAATCCATCACTACCTGGCCTTTAATCCATCACCACCTGGCCTTTAATCCATCACTATCTGGCCTTTAATCCATCACTACCTTGCCTTTAATCCATCACTATCTGGCCTTTAATCCATCACTACCTGGCCTTTAATCCATCACTACCTGGCCTTTAATCCATCACTACCTGGCCTTTAATCCATCACTACCTGGCCTTTAATCCATCACTATCTGGCCTTTAATCCATCACTACCTGGCCTTTAATCCATCACTACCTGGCCTTTAATCCATCACCACCTGGCCTTTAATCCATCACTATCTGGCCTTTAATCCATCACTACCTGGCCTTTAATCCATCACTACCTGGCCTTTAATCCATCACCACCTGGCCTTTAATCCATCACTATCTGGCCTTTAATCCATCACTACTTGGCCTTTAATCCATCACTACCTGGCCTTTAATCCATCACTACCTGGCCTTTAGTCCATCACTATCTGGCCTTTAATCCATCACTACCTGGCCTTTAATCCATCACTACCTGGCCTTTTGCGCATCACTACCTGACATTTAATCCATCACTACCTGGCCTTTAATCCATCACTACCTGGCCTTTAATCCATCACTACCTGGCCTTTAGTCCATCACTATCTGGCCTTTAATCCATCACTACTTGGCCTTTAATCCATCACTACCTGGCCTTTAATCCATCACTACCTGGCCTTTAGTCCACCACTATCTGGCCTTTAATCCATCACTACCTGGCCTTTAATCCATCACTACCTGGCCTTTTGCGCATCACTACCTGACATTTAATCCATCACTACCTGGCCTTTAATCAATCACTATCTGGCCTTTAATCCATCTCTATATGGCCTTTAATCCATCACTACCTGGCCTTTAATCCATCACTACCTGGCCTTTAATCAATCACTACCTGGCCTTTAATCCATCACTACCTGGTCTTTAATCCATCACTACCTGGCCTTTAATCCATCACTATCTGGCCTTTAATCCATCTCTATATGGCCTTTAATCCATCACTACCTGGCCTTTAATCCATCACTACCTGGCCTTTAATCCATCACTACCTGGCATTTAATCCATCACTATCTGGCCTTTTACCCATCAATACCTGGCCTTATATCCATCACTACCTGGCCGTTAATCCATCACTACCTGGCCTTTAATCCATCACTACCTGGCCTTTAATACATCACTATCTTGCCTTTAATCCATCACTACCTGGCCTTTTACGCATCACTACCCGGCCTTTAATCCATCACTACCTGGCCTTTTACCAATCACTATCTGGCCTTTAATCCATCACTAACTGGCCTTTTACGCATCACTACCCGGCCTTTAATCCATCACTACCTGGCCTTTTACCGATCACTATCTGGCCTTTAATCCATCACTATCTGGCCTTTTACCCATCACTACAGGGTCTTTAATCCATCACTACCTGGCCTTTAATCCATCACTACCTGGCCTTTAATCCATCACTACCTGGCCTTTAATCCATCACTACCTGGAGTTTAATTCATCACTACCTGGCCTTTAATCCATCACTATATGGTCTTTAATCCATCACTACCTGGCCTTTTGCGCATCACTACCTGGCCTTTAATCCATCACTACCTGGCCTTTAATCCATCACTACCTGGCCTTTAATCCATCACTACCTGGAGTTTAATCCATCACTACCTGGCCTTTAATCCATCACTACCTGGCCTTTAATCAGTCACTACTTGGCCTTTTACCCATCACTACCTGGCCTTTAATCCATCAGTACCCTGCCTTTTACGCATCACTACCTGGCCTTTTACCCATCACTACCTGGCTTCACAGCATTGGAAAATAAGGAATATCCACTAGGAATTTTTATTGACCTAAGAAAAGCTTTTGACACAGTAGACCACGACATCCTACTCCACAAACTTGATCATTACGGTATAAGAGGCCATGCGCTTGCTTATTTCAAATCTTACCTTACTAATAGGTATCAGTATGTCACCATTAAAGACACAGCATCAACAACACGGCCACTTGATACTGGAGTTCCGCAGGGAAGTGTCCTTGGTCCCCTGCTCTTCCTCATATACATCAATGATCTTCCAAACGTATCCCAACACCTGAAACCCATTCTCTTTGCTGACGACACGACTTATGTCATCTCTCACCCTAATCTTGCCACCCTCAACACCATTGTTAACGAGGAGCTGATCAAAATATCGACTTGGATGACAGCCAATAAACTTACGCTTAACACTGACAAAACCTACTATATTATGTTTGGTAACAGAGCAGGAGATGCACAAATTAACATTAAGATCGACAACACTCTAATTACCAGACATAATGAGGGCAAATTCCTAGGCCTATACCTCGACAACAACCTGAATTTCAGCACCCATATCCAACACATAACCAAAAAAGTATCTAAAATGGTTGGGATCCTCTCCAAGATAGGATACTACGTGCCGCAAAATTCCCTTCTCGCACTATACCACTCACTTATTTATCCATACCTCACGTATGCTATTTGTGCTTGGGGATCAACTGCAGCAACACACCTAAAGCCAAAAATAACCCAACAAAAAGCTGCAGTAAGAATAATCACTAAATCCCATACCTGGCAACACACCCCCCACTCTTCATAGATCTAAACTTACTCCCTGTTCAGTACATCCACACTTACTACTGTGCAATCTACTCATACAGGACCTTAAACTCCAATATCAATCTTGACCTAAAACGCTTTCTTGATAGTTGTGACAGAACCCACAGGCATAACACCAGACACAAACATCTCTACGACATTCCCCGTGTCCGACTAAACCTTTACAAAAATTCAATGTATGTCAAAGGCCCTAAAATGTGGAATACCCTACCTGAGAACTCTAGAACTGCAGACACATTCATCACCTTCAAAACTACCATTAGAAAACATCTTATCTCCCTGATACACCCCGTCAACTAACTACACGAATACCACCTGGTGGTTCACACTTACACTCACTCACCCATTTGACCATAAACAGAAATATTAATCTCAATCTTAAAATAATGAATCCTGTGATACTCCAATACTGAAACTATGTACTGTGCCAAAACAAAAGCATTCACATTGCTAAACTCACAAACTAGTATTTAGTCACTTAGCCATAATACCAACTTACCTCATAATTTGTAATATTTTAAAATTAAGAATTAAACTAAGTCTGCCCGAAATACCTAGCCATGCTAGGTGTTCTAGTGGTACACTCTGTAATGCCTAGCCATGCTAGGTGTTCTAGAGGTACACTTTGTAATGCCTAGCCATGCTAGGTGTTCTAGTGGTACACTCTGTAATACCTAGCCATGCTAGGTGTTCTAGTGGTACACTCTCTAATACCTAGCCTAGGTGTTCTAGTGGTACACTACTCTGTAATGCCTAGCCATGCTAGGTGTTCTAGTGGTATACTCTGTAATACCTAGCCATGCTAGGTGTTCTAGTGGTACACTGTGTAATGCCTAGCCATGCTAGGTGTTCTAGTGGTACACTGTGTAATACCTAGCCATGCTAGGTGTTCTAGTGGTACACTCTGTAATACCTAGCCATGCTAGGTGTTCTAGTGGTACACTCTGTAATACCTAGCCATGCTAGGTGTTCTAGTGGTACACTCTGTAATACCTAGCCATGCTAGGTGTTCTAGTGGTACACTCTGTAACTATTATTTTACTAAATGTAAACCACACAATAACCAAATTCTGTAAACTCAGCATTGTAATCCTTATAGAGAATAAACTTTGAATTTGAATTTGAATTTAATCCATCACTATCTGGCCTTTTGCGCATCACTACCTGGCCTTTAATCCATCACTATCCGGTCGTTAATCCATCACTACCTGGCCTTTAATCCATCACTACCTGGCCTTTAATCCACCACTACCTGGCCTTTAATCCATCACTACCTGGCCTTTAATCCACCACTACCTGGCCTTTAATCCATCACTACCTGGCCTTTTACCCATTACTACCTGGCCTTTTACCCATCACTACCTGGCCTTTAATCCATCACTACGTGTCCTTTAATCCATCACTACCTGGCCTTTTACCCATCACTGTCTGGCCTTTAATCCATCACTACATGGCCTTTTATCCACCACTACCTGGCCTTTAATCAATCACTACCTGGCCTTTTACTCATCACTACCTGGCCTTTTACCAATCACTACTTGGCCTTTTACCCATCACTGCCTGGCCTTTAATCCATCACTACCTGGCCTTTAATCCATCACTACCTGGCCTTTAACCATCACTACCTGGCCTTTTACCCATCACTACCTGGCCTTTAATCCATCACTACCTGGCCTTTAATCCATCACTACCTGGCCTTTAATCCATCACTACCTGGTCTTTTACTCATCACTACCTGGCCTTTAATCCATCACTACCTGGCCTTTAATCCATCACTACCTGGCCTTTAATCCCTCACTACCTGGCCTTTAATTCATCACTACCTGGCCTTTTACCCATCACTACCTGGCCTTTAATCAATCAATACCTGACCTTTAATCCATCACTTCCTGGCCTTTTATCCACCACTACCTGGCATTTGATTAATCACTACCTGGCCTTTAATCAATCACTACCTGGCCTTTTGCCCATCACTACCTGTCCTTTTACCCATCACTACCTGGCCTTTTACCCATCACCACCTGTCCTTTAATCCATCACTACCTGGCCTTTAATCCATCACTACCTGGCCTTTTACCCATCACTACCTGGCCTTTTACCCATCACTATTTGGCCTTCAATCCATCACTACCTGGCCTTTAATCCATCACTACCTGGCCTTTTACCCATCACTACCTGGCCTTTAATCCATCACTACCTGGCCTTTAATCCATCACTACCTGGCTTTTAATCCATCACTACCTGGCTTTTTACCCATCACTACTTGGCTTTTTATCCATCACTACCTGGCCTTTAATCCATCACTACCTGGCCTTTAATCCATTACTACCTGGCCTTTTACCCTCACTACCTGGCTTCTTACCCATCACTACCTGGCCTTTAATCCATCACTACCTGGCCTTGTACCGTCACTACCTGGCCTTTAATCCATCACTACCTGTCCTTTTACCCATCACTACCTGGCCTTTAATCCATCACTACCTGGCCTTTAATCCATCACTACCAAGCCTTTTACCCATCACTACCTGGCCTTTTACCCATCACTACCTGGCCTTTAATCCATCACTACCTGGCCTTTAATCCATCACTACCTGGCCTTTTACCCATCACTACCTGGCCTTTAATCCATCACTACCTTGGCCTTTTACTGTTTAATGGGTTTGTTTGGTAGTATGTAGCGGGTAGTTGAAATGATACGTCATCGGAGGCTTCTTACTTTATTGTTAAGTCGTGGTGGGTACACTGGCTTGTGTGTTTGTGCCCATGGCCCGGGCAGGGCCATCCCACGAGAGAGAGCTGGGAGTACTTGTGTCTTGCAGCTAGGCCGCTGTGTGAGTGAGAGAGAGGCAAGTCTGGGCATACTGAAGTGGCAAGGCCCATAGGTGGCAGCACCAGCATGGCGCGAAATATGAACTGAGCTGGCAGACAGCATGGGCTGTCTGTGCAGACAGTACAGGCTGTCTACATACGCTCGGCCACCTACCGCGTGTCGTCCCGACGCGACAATACTGGTGGTAAAAGAAACACGGTCTCTCTCTCGTAGGAACAGGGCACAGAACACAAAATAAAAACATATATATATATACATATGGACATGGAAAAAAAAACTTCCTACAGGGAGGGAAGAAAAAACATGTGGGTGTGCTAAACATCATGGTCAAAGGCAGTGAGCGTCGAAGGGCATCACTGCACGCCTTCCTGCGTCTGGACAGATACTGCAACACGGGAGACATCACTGCGGCTGAGCTGTGACGTAACAGGGTACGGTCTCCTCTGGAAAGGTGAAGCAGTCATCGTAGGAGTCGCTGCAGGTTTTCACTCAACCTGGGGCATGACATGCTGGTGCCCTCGAGTGAGGCGTTGACAAAACTCGGCAACTGGGCAGGACTTCTGGCAAGCGACTCAGGAGGACACTTCTCGACTGGTACTGTCGCTGGGCTGTCACTGCCGGCGAGCGTGGAGCGAGTTGTGGAGCGAGTCGTGGCAGAGACAACTGGGCGAAACATCTGGGAGTCGTAACATCATACACCAGACTGCAGTGAGAGAGCTAGCAGTCAAAGTGACATCTTCTTTGTGCAGGCTGCTCACTGAAGCTTGTGACACGAAGCTGACACAGCGCCTGCCGACAGGGCTAACTGCGGCTAGATGAGTGTCATTCTCTTGGTAGTTGGAGTTTCAGCAGAGGTTAGTCTAAGCGTCTCCAGACTTGTTTCTCTACATATAACTGCATTCTGAAGGTCTGGAGGTGAAGTGAACAAATCTCGATGGGAATCGTAGCAGGTACGATTCTGCAGAATATCACGAGCGACGAGCATAAAAGCTTTCTGTACAAGAGGACTCGGTCAATCGGGGCTGTCTGATAGCTGTCAAACACACTGGTCACACGGGTGACTTAACACAGTGGTGCTACTCAGGTCTGGCTCAGACTTCACTGGACACACGGAAACTTTACACACCCACGGTACACTAACATGTGAGAACACTGACTGAGAGGAATTAATTAACACGCGACATATTTTCTCTCAATCTTCTCGACAATACTGAAATAATTACTGAACACTCGATGGTGACATCATGTGATGT
>NW_027196516.1:45000-65000 GCF_038502225.1 Cherax quadricarinatus | reverse complement strand
GTGATAAATACACGTTAATTATGACATGACTGACATGACTGACATGACTGACATGACTGACATGACTGACATGACTGTAGTGATGTTGGTGATACATGACTGACATGACTGTAGTGATGGTGGTGTTACATGACTGACATGACTGTAGTGATGGTGGTGATACATGACTGACATGACTGTAGTGATGGTGGTGATACATGACTGACATGACTGTAGTGATGGTGGTGATACATGACTGACATGACTGTAGTGATGGTGGTGATACATAACTGACATGACTGTAGTGATGGTGGTGATACATGACTGACATGACTGTAGTGATGGTGGTGATACATGACTGACATGACTGTAGTGACTGTGGTGATACATGACTGACATGACTGTAGTGATGGTGGTGATACATGACTGACATGACTGTAGTGATGGTGGTGATACATGACTGACATGACTGTAGTGATGGTGGTGATACATGACTGACATGACTGTAGTGATGGTGGTGATACATGACTGACATGACTGTAGTGATGGTGGTGATACATGACTGACATGACTGTAGTGATGGTGGTGATACATGACTGACATGACTGTAGTGATGGTGGTGATACATGACTGACATGACTGTAGTGATGGTGGTGATACATGACTGACATGACTGTAGTGATGGTGGTGATACATGACTGACATGACTATAGTGATGGTGGTGATACATGACTGACATGACTGTAGTGATGGTGGTGATACATGACTGACATGACTGTAGTGATGGTGGTGATACATGACTGACATGAGTGTAGTGATGGTGGTGATACATGACTGACATGACTGTAGTGATGGTGGTGATACATGACTGACATGACTGTAGTGACTGTGGTGATACGTGACTGACATGACTGTAGTGACTGTGGTGATACATGACTGACATGACTGTAATGACTGTGGTGATACATGACTGACATGACTGTAGTGATGGTGGTGATACATGACTGACATGACTGTAGTGATGGTGGTGATACATGACTGACATGACTGTAGTGATGGTGGTGATACATGACTGACATGACTGTAGTGATGGTGGTGATACATGACTGACATGACTGTAGTGATGGTGGTGATACATGACTGACATGACTGTAGTGATGGTGGTGATACATGACTGACATGAATGTAGTGATGGTGGTGATACATGACTGACATGACTGTAGTGATGGTGGTGATACATGACTAACATGACTGTAGTGATGGTGGTGATACATGGCTGACATGACTGTAATGATGGTGGTGATACATGACTGACATGACTGTAGTGACTGTGGTGATACATGACTGACATGACTGTAGTGATGGTGGTGATATATGACTGACATGACTGTAATGATGGTGGTGTTACATGACTGACATGACTGTAGTGATGGTGGTGATACATGACTGACATGACTGTAGTGATGGTGGTGATACATGACTGACATGACTGTAGTGATAGTGGTGATACATGACTGACATGACTGTAGTGATGGTGGTGATACATGACTGACATGACTGTAGTGACTGTGGTGATACGTGACTGACATGACTGTAGTGGCTGTGGTGATACATGACTGACATGACTGTAATGACTGTGGTGATACATGACTGACATGACTGTAGTGATGGTGGTGATACATGACTGACATGACTGTAGTGATGGTGGTGATACATGACTGATATGACTGTAGTGATGGTGGTGATACATGACTGACATGAGTGTAGTGATGGTGGTGATACATGACTGACATGACTGTAGTGATGGTGGTGATACATGACTGACATGACTGTAGTGACTGTGGTGATACGTGACTGACATGACTGTAGTGACTGTGGTGATACATGACTGACATGACTGTAATGACTGTGGTGATACATGACTGACATGACTGTAGTGATGGTGGTGATACATGACTGACATGACTGTAGTGATGGTGGTGATACATGACTGACATGACTGTAGTGATGGTGGTGATACATGACTGACATGACTGTAGTGATGGTGGTGATACATGACTGACATGACTGTAGTGATGGTGGTGATACATGACTGACATGACTGTAGTGATGGTGGTGATACATAACTGACATGACTGTAGTGATGGTGGTGATACATGACTGACATGACTGTAGTGATGGTGGTGATACATGACTGACATGACTGTAGTGATGGTGGTGATACATGGCTGACATGACTGTAGTGATGGTGGTGATACATGACTGACATGACTGTAGTGACTGTGGTGATACATGACTGACATGACTGTAGTGATGGTGGTGATACATGACTGTCATGACTGTAGTGATGGTGGTGTTACATGACTGACATGACTGTAGTGATGGTGGTGATACATGACTGACATGACTGTAGTGATGGTGGTGATACATGACTGACATGACTGTAGTGATGGTGGTGATACATGACTGACATGACTGTAGTGATGGTGGTGTTACATGACTGACATGACTGTAGTGATGGTGGTGATACATGACTGACATGACTGTAGTGATGGTGGTGATACATGACTGACATGACTGTAGTGACGGTGGTGATACATGGCTGACATGACTGTAGTGATGGTGGTGATACATGACGGACATGACTGTAGTGATGGTGGTGTTACATGACTGACATGACTGTAGTGATGGTGGTGATACATGACTGACATGACTGTAGTGACTGTGGTGATACGTGACTGACATGACTGTAGTGACTGTGGTGATACATGACTGACATGACTGTAGTGACTGAGGTGATACATGACTGACATGACTGTAGTGATGGTGGTGATACATTACTGACATGACTGTAGTGACTGTGGTGATACATGACTGACATGACTGTAGTGATGGTGGTGATACATGACTGACATGACTGTAGTGATGGTGGTGATACATGACTGACATGACTGTAGTGATGGTGGTGATACATGACTGACATGACTGTAGTGACTGTGGTGATACATGACTGACATGACTGTAGTGATGGTGGTGATACATGACTGACATGACTGTAGTGATGGTGGTGATACATGACTGACATGACTGTAGTGATGGTGGTGATACATGGCTGACATGACTGTAGTGATGGTGGTGATACGTGACTGACATGACTGCAGTGACTGTGGTGTTACATGGCTGACATGACTGTAGTGACTGTGGTGATACATGGCTGACATGACTATAGTGATGGTGGTGATATATGACTGACATGACTGTAGTGACTGTGGTGATACATGACTGACATGACTGTAGTGATGGTGGTGATACATGACTGACATGACTGTAATGACTGGTGATACATGACTGACATGACTGTAGTGACTGTGGTGATACATGACTGACATGACTGTAGTGACTGTGGTGATACATGACTGACATGACTGTAGTGATGGTGGTGATACATGACTGACATGACTGTAGTGATGGTGGTGATACATGACTGACATGACTGTAGTAACTGGTGATACATGAGTGACATGACTGTAGTGACTGGTGATACATGACTGACATGACTGCAGTGACTGTGGTGATACATGGCTGACATGACTGTAGTAACTGGTGATACATGACTGACATGACTGTAGTGACTGTGGTGATACATGGCTGACATGACTGTAGTGATGGTGGTGATATATGGCTGACGTGACTGTAGTGATGGTGGTGATACATGGCTGACATGACTGTAGTGATGGTGGTGATACATTACTGACATGACTGTAGTGATGGTGGTGATACATGGCTGACGTGACTGTAGTGATGTTGGTGATACATGACTGACATGACTGTAGTGATGGTGGTAATACATGACTGACATGACTGTAGTGATGGTGGTGATACATGACTGACATGACTGTAGTAATGGTGGTGATACATGAGTGACATGACTGTAGTGATGGTGGTGATACATGACTGACATGACTGTAGTGATGGTGGTGATACATGACTGACATGACTGTAGTGATGGTGGTGATACATGACTGACATGACTGTAGTGATGGTGGTGATACATGACTGACACGACTGTAGTGATGGTGGTGATACATGGCTGACGTGACTCTAGTGACTGTGGTGATACATGGCTGACATGACTGTAGTGATGGTGGAGATACATGGCTGACATGACTGTAGTGATGGTGGTGATACATGACTGACATGACTGTAGTGACTGTGGTGATACATGGCTGACATGACTGTAGTGATGGTGGTGATACATGACTGACATGACTGTAGTGACTGTGGTGATACGTGACTGACATGACTGTAGTGATGGTGGTGATACATGACTGACATGACTGTAGTGACTGTGATGATACATGACTGACATGACTGTAGTGATGGTGGTGATACATGACTGACATGACTGTAGTGATGGTGGTGATACATGACTGATATGACTGTAGTGATGGTGGTGATACATGACTGACATGACTGTAGTGATGGTGGTGATACATGACTGACATGACTGTAGTGACTGTGGTGATACATGACTGACATGACTGTAGTGATGGTGGTGATACATGACTGACATGACTGTAGTGATGGTGGTGATACATGACTGACATGACTGTAATGACTGGTGATACATGACTGACATGACTGTAGTGACTGTGGTGATACATGACTGACATGACTGTAGTGACTGTGGTGATACATGGCTGACATGACTGTAATGACTGGTGATACACGACTGACATGACTGTAGTGACTGTGGTGATACATGACAGACATGACTGTAGTGATGGTGGTGATACATGGCTGACGTGACTGTAGTGATGGTGGTGATACATGGCTGACATGACTGTAGTGATGGTGGTGATACATGACTGACATGACTGTAGTGGTGGTGGTGATACATGGCTGACGTGACTGTAGTGATGTTGGTGATACATGACTGACATGACTGTAGTGATGGTGGTAATACATGACTGACATGACTGTAGTGATGGTGGTGATACATGACTGACATGACTGTAGTAATGGTGGTGATACATGAGTGACATGACTGTAGTGATGGTGGTGATACATGACTGACATGACTGTAGTGATGGTGGTGATACATGACTGACATGACTGTAGTGATGGTGGTGATACATGACTGACATGACTGTAGTGATGGTGGTGATACATGACTGACACGACTGTAGTGATGGTGGTGATACATGGCTGACGTGACTCTAGTGACTGTCGTGATACATGGCTGACATGACTGTAGTGATGGTGGAGATACATGGCTGACATGACTGTAGTGATGGTGGTGATACATGACTGACATGACTGTAGTGACTGTGGTGATACATGGCTGACATGACTGTAGTGATGGTGGTGATACATGACTGACATGACTGTAGTAACTGTGGTGATACGTGACTGACATGACTGTAGTGATGGTGGTGATACATGACTGACATGACTGTAGTGACTGAGATGATACATGACTGACATGACTGTAGTGATGGTGGTGATACATGACTGACATGACTGTAGTGATGGTGGTGATACATGACTGATATGACTGTAGTGATGGTGGTGATACATGACTGACATGACTGTAGTGATGGTGGTGATACATGACTGACATGACTGTAGTGATGGTGGTGATACATGACTGACATGACTGTAGTGATGGTGGTGATACATGGCTGACATGACTGTAGTGATGGTGGTGATACATGACTGACATGACTGTAGTGATGGTGGTGATACATGACTGACATGACTGTAGTGACTGTGGTGATACATGACTGACATGACTGTAGTGATGGTGGTGATACATGACTGACATGACTGTAGTGATGGTGGTGATACGTGACTGACATGACTGTAGTGACTGTGGTGTTACATGACTGACATGACTGTAGTGACTGTGATGATACATGACTGACATGACTGTAGTGATGGTGGTGATACATGACTGACATGACTGTAGTGATGGTGGTGATACATGACTGATATGACTGTAGTGACTGTGGTGATACATGACTGACATGACTGTAGTGAAGGTGGTGATACATGACTGACATGACTGTAGTGATGGTGGTGATACATGACTGACATGACTGTAGTGATGGTGGTGATACATGACTGACATGACTGTAGTGATGGTGGTGATACATGACTGACATGACTGTAGTGATGGTGGTGATACATGACTGACATGACTGTAGTGATGGTGGTGATACATGACTGACATGACTGTAGTGATGGTGGTGATACATGACTGACATGAGTGTAGTGATGGTGGTGATACATGACTGACATGACTGTAGTGACTGTGGTGATACATGACTGACATGACTGTAGTGATGGTGGTGATACATGACTGACATGAGTGTAGTGATGGTGGTGATACATAACTGACATGACTGTAGTGATGGTGGTGATACATGACTGACATGACTGTAGTGATGTTGGTGATACATGACTGACATGACTGTAGTGACTGTGGTGATACATGACTGACATGACTGTAGTGATGGTGGTGATACATGACTGACATGACTGTAGTGATGGTGGTGATACATGACTGACATGACTGTAGTGATGTTGGTGATACATGACTGACATGACTGTAGTGATGGTGGTGATACATGACTGACATGACTGTAGTGATGGTGGTGATACATGACTGACATGACTGTAGTGATGGTGGTGATACATGACTGACATGACTGTAGTGATGGTGGTGATACATGACTGACATGACTGTAGTGATGTTGGTGATACATGACTGACATGACTGTAGTGATGGTGGTGATACATGACTGACATGACTGTAGTGATGGTGGTGATACATGACTGACATGACTGTAGTGATGTTGGTGATACATGACTGACATGACTGTAGTGATGGTGGTGATACATGACTGACATGACTGTAGTGATGGTGGTGATACATGACTGACATGACTGTAGTGATGGTGGTGATACATGACTGACATGACTGTAGTGATGGTGGTGATACATGACTGACATGACTGTAGTGATGGTGGTGATACATGACTGACATGACTGTAGTGATGGTGGTGATACATGACTGACATGACTGTAGTGATGGTGGTGATACATGACTGACATGACTGTAGTGATGGTGGTGATACATGACTGACATGACTGTAGTGATGGTGGTGATACATGACTGACATGACTGTAGTGATGGTGGTGATACATGACTGACATGACTGTACCGATGGTGGTGATACATGACTGACATGACTGTAGTGATGGTGGTGATACATGGCTGACATGACTGTAGTGACTGTGGTTATACATGGCAGACATGACTGTAGTGATGGTGGTGATACATGACTGACATGACTGTAGTGATGGTGGTGATACATGGCTGACATGAGTGTAGTGACTGTGGTGATATATGGCTGACATGACTGTAGTGATGGTGGTGATACATGACTGACATGACTGTAGTGATGGTGGTGATACATGGTTGACATGACTGTAGTGACTGTGGTAATACATGACTGACATGACTGTAGTGATGGTGGTGATACATGACTGACATGACTGTAGCGATGGTGGTGATACATGGCTGACATGACTGTACCGATGGTGGTGATACGTGACTGACATGACTGTAGTGATGGTGGTGATAGATGACTGACATGACTGTAGTGATGGTGGTGATACATGGCTGACATGACTGTACCGATGGTGGTGATACATGACTGACATGACTGTAGTGATGGTGGTGATACATGGCTGACATGACTGTAGTGACTGTGGTGATACATGAGTGACATGACTGTAGTGATGGTGGTAATACATGACTGACATGACTGTAGTGATGGTGGTGATACATGACTGACATGACTGTAGCGATGGTGGTGATGCATAACTGACATGACTGTAGTGATGGTGGTGATACATGACTGACATGACTGTAGTTATGGTGGTGATACATGACTGACATGACTGTAGTGATGGTGGTGATACATGACTGACATGACTGTAGTGAAGGTGGTGATACATGACTGACATGACTGTAGTGATGGTGGTGATACATGACTGACATGACTGTAGTGATGGTGGTGATACATGACTGACATGACTGTAGTGATGGTGGTGATACATGACTGACATGACTGTAGTGATGGTGGTGATACATGACTGACATGACTGTAGTGATGGTGGTGATACATGACTGACATGACTGTAGTGATGGTGGTGATACATGACTGACATGAGTGTAGTGATGGTGGTGATACATGACTGACATGACTGTAGTGACTGTGGTGATACATGACTGACATGACTGTAGTGATGGTGGTGATACATGACTGACATGAGTGTAGTGATGGTGGTGATACATAACTGACATGACTGTAGTGATGGTGGTGATACATGACTGACATGACTGTAGTGATGTTGGTGATACATGACTGACATGACTGTAGTGACTGTGGTGATACATGACTGACATGACTGTAGTGATGGTGGTGATACATGACTGACATGACTGTAGTGATGGTGGTGATACATGACTGACATGACTGTAGTGATGTTGGTGATACATGACTGACATGACTGTAGTGATGGTGGTGATACATGACTGACATGACTGTAGTGATGGTGGTGATACATGACTGACATGACTGTAGTGATGGTGGTGATACATGACTGACATGACTGTAGTGATGGTGGTGATACATGACTGACATGACTGTAGTGATGTTGGTGATACATGACTGACATGACTGTAGTGATGGTGGTGATACATGACTGACATGACTGTAGTGATGGTGGTGATACATGACTGACATGACTGTAGTGATGTTGGTGATACATGACTGACATGACTGTAGTGATGGTGGTGATACATGACTGACATGACTGTAGTGATGGTGGTGATACATGACTGACATGACTGTAGTGATGGTGGTGATACATGACTGACATGACTGTAGTGATGGTGGTGATACATGACTGACATGACTGTAGTGATGGTGGTGATACATGACTGACATGACTGTAGTGATGGTGGTGATACATGACTGACATGACTGTAGTGATGGTGGTGATACATGACTGACATGACTGTAGTGATGGTGGTGATACATGACTGACATGACTGTAGTGATGGTGGTGATACATGACTGACATGACTGTAGTGATGGTGGTGATACATGACTGACATGACTGTAGTGATGGTGGTGATACATGACTGACATGACTGTAGTGATGGTGGTGATACATGACTGACATGACTGTAGTGATGGTGGTGATACATGACTGACATGACTGTAGTGATGGTGGTGATACATGACTGACTGACATGATGGTGGTGATACTGTAGTGATGGTGGTGATACATGACTGACATGACTGTAGTGATGGTGGTGATACATGACTGACATGACTGTAGTGATGGTGGTGATACATGACTGACATGACTGTAGTGATGGTGGTGATACATGACTGACATGACTGTAGTGATGGTGGTGATACATGACTGACATGACTGTAGTGATGGTGGTGATACATGACTGACATGACTGTAGTGATGGTGGTGATACATGACTGACATGAGTGTAGTGATGGTGGTGATACATGACTGACATGACTGTAGTGACTGTGGTGATACATGACTGACATGACTGTAGTGATGGTGGTGATACATGACTGACATGACTGTAATGACTGGTGATACATGACTGACATGACTGTAGTGATGGTGGTGATACATGACTGGTATTGTGGTATTGTATTGCTCCTGGAATCCCTAGAGACCCTTACGTTCCTCTTGGAATCCCCAGAGGCTTTTACGTTCCTCCTGGAATCCCCGGAGACCCCTACGTTCCTCCTGGAGTCCCCAGAGACCCCTACGTTCCTCCTGGAGTCCCCAGAGACCCTTACGTTCCTCCTGGAGTCCTCAGAGACCCCTACGCTCCTCCTGGAGTCCTCAGAGACCCCTACGTTCCTCCTGGAATCCCCAGAGACCTTTTACATTCCTCCTGGAATCCCCAGAGACCCCTACCTTCCTCCTGGAATCCCCAGAGACCCCTACGTTCCTCCTGGAATCCCCAGAGACCCTTACGTTCCTTCTGGAATCCCCAGAGACCCCTACGTTCCTCCTGGAATCCCCAGAGACCCTTACGTTCCTCCTGGAATCCGCAGAGACCCCTACGTTCCTCCTGGAGTCCCAAGGGAACCTTACGTTCCTCCTGGAATTCCCAGAGACCCCTACGTTCCTCTTGGAATCCCCAGAGACCCCTACGCTCCTCTTGGAATCCCCAGAGACCCTTACGTTCCTCCTGGAATCCCCAGAGACCCCTACGTTCCTCCTGGAATCCTTAGAGACCCCTTACGTTCCTCCTGGAATCCCCAGAGACTCTTACGTTCCTCCTGGAATCCCCAGAGACCCCTACGCTCCTCTTGGAATCCTCAGAGACCTCTTACGTTCCTCCTGGAATCCCCAGAGACCCCTATGTTCCTCCAGGAATCCTCATAGACCCTTACGTTCCTCCTAGAATCCCCAGAGACCCTTATGTTCCTCCTGGAATCCCCAGAGACCCCTACGTTCCTCCTGGAATCCCTAGAGACCCTTACGTTCCTCCTGGAGACCCCAGAGACGCCTATGTTCCTCCTGGAATCTCCAGAGACCCTTACGTTTCTCCTGGAATCCCCAGAGACCCCTCCTTCGTTCCTCCTGGAATCTTCAGAGACCCTTACATTCCTCATGAAATACCCAGATACCCTTACGTTCCTCCTGGAAACCCCAGAGACCCTTACGTTCCTCATGGAATCCCCAGAGACCCCTACGTTCCTCCTGGAATCCCCAGAGACCCTTGTGTTCCTCATGAAATCCCCAGAGACCCTTACGTTCCTCCTGGAATCCCCAGAGACTCTTATGTTCCTCCTGGAATCCCCAGAGACCCCTACGCTCCTCTTTGAATCCCCAGAGTCCTCTTACGTTCCTCCTGGAATCCCCAGAGACCCCTATGTTCCTCCAGGAATCCTCAGAGACCCTTACGTTCCTCCTAGAATCCCCAGAGACCCTTATGTTCGTCCTGGAATCCCCAGAGACCACTACGTTCCTCCTGGAAACCCCAGAGACCCCTATGTTCCTCCTGGAATCTCCAGAGACCCCTACGTTCCTCCTGGAATCCCCAGAGATCACTTCGTTCCTCCTGGAATTTTCAGAGACCCTTACATTCCTCATGAAATACCCAGATACCCTTACGTTCCTCCTGGAATCCCCAGAGACCCTTACGTTCCTCATGGAATCCCCAGAGACCCCTACGTTCCTCCTGGAATCCCCAGAGACTCTTGCGTTCCTCATGAAATCCCCAGAGACCCTTACGTTCCTCCTAGAATCCCAAGAGTCCCCTGGGTTCCTCCTGAAATCCCCAGAGACCCGTTACGTTCCTCCTGGAATCCCTAGGGACCCCTACATTACTCCTAGAATCCGCAGAGACCCTTATGTTCTTCCTGGAATCCCCAGAGACCCTTACGTTCCCCTTGGAATCTCCAGAGACCCCTACGTTCCTCCTGGAATCCCGAAAGACCCTTACGTTCCTCCTGGAATCCCCAGAGACCCCTACGTTCCACCTGGAATCCCCAGAAACACTTACGTTCCTCATGAAATCCCCAGAGACCCTTACGTTCCTCCTGGAATCCCGAGAGACCCTTACGTTCCTGCTGGAATCCCCAGAGTCCCCTACGTTCCTCCTGGAATTTCCAGGGACCCTTACGTTCCTCCTGGAATCCCCAGAGACCCTTACGTTCCTCCTGGAATTCCCAGAGACCCTTGCGTTCCTCCTGAAATCCCCAGAGACCCCTACGTTCCTCCTGAGATCCCCAGAAACCCTTACGTTCCTCCTGGAATCTTCAGAGACACTTACGTTCCTCCTGGAATCCCCAGAGACCCCTACGCTACTCCTTGAATCCCTAGAGACCCCTACGTTTCTCCTTGAATCTCCAGAGACCCCTACGTTCCTCCTGGAATCTCCAGAGACCCCTATGTTTCTCCTGGAATCCCCAGAGACCCTTACGTTCCTCATGAAATCCCCAGAGACCCTTACGTTTATCCTGGAATCCCCAGAGCCTCTTACGTTCCTCCTGGAATCCCCCGAGCCCCTTACGTTCCTCCTGGAATCCCCAGAGACCCCTACGTTCCTCCTGGAATCCCCAGAGACCCTTACGTTCCTCCTGGAATCCCCAGAGACCACAACGTTCCTTCTGGAATCCCCAGAGACCCTTACGTTCCTCATGAAATCCCCAGAGGCCCTTACGTTCCTCCTGGAATCCCCAGAGACCCCTACGTTCCTCCTGGAATCCCCAGAGACCCTTACATTCCTCCTGAAATCTCCAGAGACCCCTCCGTTCCTCCTGGAATCCCCAGAGACCCTTACGTTCCTCATGAAATCCCCAGAGACCCTTACGTTCCTCCTGGAATCCCCAGAGACCCTTACGTTCCTCCTATAATCCACAGAGACCCCTACATTCCTGCTGGAATCCCCAGAGACCCCTTACGTTCCTATTGGAATTCCCGGAGACCCCTACGTTCCTCCTGGAATCCCCAGAGACCCTTACGTTCCTCCTGGAATCCCCAGAGACCCTTACGTTCCTCCTGGAACCCCTACGTTCCTCCTGGAATCCACAGAGACCCTTTCGTTCCTCCTGGAATCTCCATAGACCCCTACGTTCCTCAAGGAATCCCGAGAGACCCTTACGTTCCTCATGATATCCCCAGAGACCCTTACGTCCCTTTTGGAATCCCCAGGGACCCCTTCGTTCCTCCTGGAATCCCCAGAGACCCTTACGTTCCTCCTGGAATCCCCAGAGACCCTTACGTTCCTCCTGGAATCCCCAGAGACCCCTACGTTCCTCCTGGAATCCCCAGAGACCCTTACGTTCCTCCTGGAATCTTCAGAGACACTTACGTTCCTCCTGGAATCCCCAGAGACCCCTACGCTCCTCCTGGAATCCCAAGAGTCCCCTTCGTTCCTCCTTGAATCCCCAGAGACCCCTACGTTCCTCCTGGAATCCCCAGAGACCCCTACGTTCCTTCTGGAATCTCCAGAGACCCCTACGTTCCTTTTGGAATCCCCAGAGTCCCCTACGTTCCTCCTTGAATCCCCAGAGACCCCTACGTTCCTACTTGAATCCCCAGAGACCCCTACGTTCCTCCTGGAATCTCCAGAGACCCCTACGCTCCTCCTGGAATCCCAAGAGTCCCCTTCGTTCCTCCTTGAATCCCCAGAGACCCCTACGTTCCTACTTGACTCCCCAGAGACCCCTACGTTCCTCCTGGAATCTCCAGAGACCCCTACGTTCCTCCTGGAATCCCCAGAGACCCTTACGTTCCTCATGAAATCCCCAGAGGCCCTTACGTTCCTCCTGGAATCCCCAGAGACCCCTACGTTCCTCCTGGAATCCCCAGAGACCCTTACGTTCCTCCTGGAATCCCCAGAGACCCCTACGTTCCTCCTGGAATCCCCGGAGACCCTTACGTTCCTCATGAAATCCCCAGAGACCCTTACGTTCCTCCTGGAATCCCCAGAGACCCTTACGTTCCTCCTATAATCCACAGAGACCCATACGTTCCTGCTGGAGTCCCCAGAGACCCCTTACGTTCCTCCTGGAATCCCCAGAGACCCCTACGTTCCTCCTGGAATCCCCAGAGACCCTTACGTTCCTCCTGGAATCCCCAGAGACCCTTACGTTCCTCCTGGAATCCCCAGAGACCCCTACGTCCCTCCTGGAATCCCCAGAGACCCTTTCGTTCCTCCTGGAATCCCCATGGAGCTCTACGTTCCTCAAGGAATCCCCAGAGACCCTTCCGTTCCTCATGAAATACCCAGAGACCCTTACGTTCCTCTTGGAATCCCCAGAGACCCCTTCGTTCCTCCTGGAATCCCCAGAGACCCTTACGTTCCTCCTGGAATCCCCAGAGACCCTTACGTTCCTCCTGGAATCCCCAGAGACCTTTACGTTCCTCCTGGAATCCCCAGAGACCCCTACGTTCCTCCTGGAATCCCCAGAGACCCCTACGTTCCTCCTGGAATCCCCAGAGACCCTTACGTTCCTCCTGGAATCCCCAGAGACCCCTTCGTTCCTCCTGGAATCCCCGGAGACCCTTACGTTCCTCCTGGAATCCCCAGAGACTCTTACGTTCCTCCTGGAATCCCCAGAGACCCCTATGGTCCTTTTGGAATCCCCAGAGACCCCTACGTTCCTCCTGGAATCCACAGAGACCCCTACGTTCCTCCTGGAATCCCCAGAGACCCCTACGTTCCTCCTGGAATCCCCAGAGACCCCTACGTTCCTCCTGGAATCCCCAGAGACCCCTACGTTCCTCCTGGAATCCCCAGAGACCCCTACTTCCCTCCTGGAATCCCCAAGGCCCTCAAAGCTCCTACTGGAAGCACCATGAACCCTGGAGCTCCTCCGGGAAGCCTCTACATTAACATTTTATTGAATAATCACAAGGCTTCCTTCCAGGAATAATATATATGCAAATTATATTTGTGATTCCGAGCAAGTGTGTGGAGAGCATCTTGCAAGGTCTTAATGACGCACCTGACAAGTGTTGCAAAGAATGTTGCAAGGGCTTGATAATCAGACCAGATGTTGCAATGGAATGGATGGTAGTGCCAGCATGTTTCACAGTGCCAGTTTGTCTTACAGTGCCAGCATGCCTTACAGTAGCTGCTTGTCTTACAGTGCCAGCATGTCTTACAGTGCCAGCATGTCTTACAGTGCCAGCATGTCTTACAGTGCCAGCATGTCTTGCAGTGCCAGCTTGTCTTACAGTGCCAACATGTCTTACAGTAGCTGCTTGTCTTACAGTGCCAGCATGTCTTACAGTGCCAGCATGTCTTACAGTGCCAGCATGTTTTACAGTGCCAGCATGTCTTACAGTGCCAGCATGTCTTACAGTGCCAGCATGTCTTACAGTGCCAGCATGTTTCACAGTGCCAGTTTGTCTTACAGTGCCAGCATGTCTTACAGTAGCTGCTTGTCTTACAGTGCCAGCATGTCTTACAGTGCCAGCATGTCTTACAGTAGCTGCTTGTCTTACAGTGCCAGCATGTCTTACAGTAGCTGCTTGTCTTACAGTGCCAGCATGTCTTACAGTGCCAGCATGCCTTACAGTAGCTGCTTGTCTTACAGTGCCAGCATGTCTTACAGTGCCAGCATGCCTTACAGTAGCTGCTTGTCTTACAGTGCCAGCATGTCTTACAGTGCCAGCTTGTCTTACAGTGCCAGCATGTCTTACAGTGCCAGCTTGTCTTACAGTGCCAACATGTCTTACAGTAGCTGCTTGTCTTACAGTGCCAGCATGTCTTACAGTGCCAGCATGTCTTACAGTGCCAGCATGTTTTACAGTGCCAGCATGTCTTACAGTGCCAGCATGTCTTACAGTGCCAGCATGTCTTACAGTGCCAGCATGTTTCACAGTGCCAGTTTGTCTTACAGTGCCAGCATGTCTTACAGTAGCTGCTTGTCTTACAGTGCCAGCATGTCTTACAGTGCCAGCATGTCTTACAGTAGCTGCTTGTCTTACAGTGCCAGCATGTCTTACAGTAGCTGCTTGTCTTACAGTGCCAGCATGTCTTACAGTGCCAGCATGCCTTACAGTAGCTGCTTGTCTTACAGTGCCAGCATGTCTTACAGTGCCAGCATGCCTTACAGTAGCAGCTTGTCTTACAGTGCCAGCATGTCTTGCAGTACCAGCATGTCTTACAGTGCCAGCATGTCTTACAGTGCCAGCATGTCTTACAGTGCCAGCATGTCTTGCAGTGCCAGCATGTCTTACAGTGCCAGCATGTCTTACAGTGCCAGCATGCCTTACAGTGCCAGCATGTCTTACAGTGCCAGCATGTCTTACAGTGCCAGCATGTCTTACAGTGCCAGCATGTCTTACAGTGCCAGCATGTCTTACAGTGCCAGCATGTCTTACAGTGCCAGCTTGTCTTACAGTGCCAGCATGTCTTACAGTGCCAGCATGTCTTACAGTGCCAGCATGTCTTGCAGTGCCAGCATGTCTTACAGTGCCAGCTTGTCTTACAGTGCCAGCATGTCTTACAGTGCCAGCATGTCTTACAGTGCCAGCATGTCTTACAGTGCCAGCATGTCTTGCAGTTCCAGCATGTCTTACAGTGCCAGCATGCCTTACAGTGCCAGCATGTCTTAGAGTGCCAGCATGTCTTACAGTGCCAGCTTGTCTTACAGTGCCAGATTGTCTTACAGTGCCAGCATGTTTTACAGTGCCAGCATGTCTTACAGTGCCAGCTTGTCTTACAGTGCCAGCATGTCTTACAGTGCCAGCATGCCTTACAGTGCCAGCATGTCTTACAGTGCCAGCATGTCTTACAGTGCCAGCATGTCTTACAGTGCCAGCTTGTCTTACAGTGCCAGCATGTCTTACAGTGCCAGCTTGTCTTACAGTGCCAACATGTCTTACAGTAGCAGCTTGTCTTACAGTGCCAGCTTGTCTTACAGGGCCAGCATGTCTTACAGTGCCAGCATGTCTTACAGTACCCGCATGTCTTACAGTGCCAGCATGTCTTACAGTGCCAACAAGTCTTACAGTGCCAGCATGTCTTACTGTGCCAGCATGTTTCACAGTGCTAGCTTGTCTTACAGTGCCAGCATGTCTTACTGTGCCAGTATGTCTTAGTGCCAGCATGTTCTACAGTGCCAGCCTGTCTTACAGTGCCAGCATGTCTTACAGTGCCAGCATGTCTTACAGTGCCAGCATGTCTTACAGTGCCAGCATGTCTTATTGTGCCAGCATGTCTTAGTGCCAGAATGTTTTACAGTGCCAGCTTGTCTTACAGTGCCAGCCTGTCTTACAGTGCCAGCATGTCTTACAGTGCCAGCATGTCTTACAGTGCCAGCATGTCTTACAGTGCCAGCTTGTTTTACAGTGCCAACATGTCTTACAGTAGCAGCTTGTCTTACAGTGCCAGCTTGTCTTACAGGGCCAGCATGTCTTACAGTGCCAGCATGTCTTACAGTACCAGCATGTCTTACAGTGCCAGCATGTCTTACAGTGCCAGCAAGTCTTACAGTGCCAGCATGTCTTACTGTGCCAGCATGTTTCACAGTGCCAGCTTGTCTTACAGTGCCAGCATGTCTTACTGTGCCAGTATGTCTTAGTGCCAGCATGTTCTACAGTGCCAGCATGTCTTACAGTGCCAGCATGTCTTACAGTGCCAGCATGTCTTACAGTGCCAGCATGTCTTACAGTGCCAGCATGTCTTACAGTGCCAGCATGTCTTATTGCGCCAGCATGTCTTAGTGCCAGAATGTTTTACAGTGCCAGCTTGTCTTACAGTGCCAACCTGTCCTACAGTGCCAGGATGTCTTACAGTTCCAGGATGTCTTACAGTGGCAGCAAGTCTTACAGTGCCAACATCCCTCACAGTGCCAGGATGTCTTACAGTGCCAGGATGTCTTACAGTGCCAGTATGTCTTACAGTGCCAGTATCCCTCACAGTGCCAACATCCCTCACAGTGCCAGCATCCCTCACAGTGCTAGCTTCCCTCACAGTGCCAACATCACTCACAGTGCCAACCTCCCCCACATTGCCAACATCCCTCGCAGTGCCAACATCAGTCACAGTGCCAACATCCCTCATAGTGCCAGCATTCCTTACAGCGCCACCATCCCTCACAGTGCCAGCATCCCTCACAGTACCAGCATTCCTCACAGTGCCAGCATCCCTCACAGTGATAACATCCCTCACCGTGCCAGCATATCTCACAGTGCCAGCATCCCTCACAGTGCCAACATCCCTCACAGTGCCAGCATCCCTTGCAGTGCCAACATCCCTCACAGTGCCAGCATCTCTTACAGTGCCAACATCACTCACAGTACCAGCATCCCTCACAGTGCCAGCATCCCTTACAGTGTCAACATCTCTCACAGTACCAGCATCTCTCTCAGTGCCAGCATCCCTCACAGTGCCAGCATCCCTCATAGTGCCAACATCTCTTACAGTGCCAACATCCCTCACAGTGCCAAAATCCCTCACAGTGCCAGCATCTCTCACAGTGCCAACATCCCTCACAGTGCCAACATCCCTCACAGTGCCAACATCCCTCACAGTGCCAACATCCCTCAGTGCCAACATCCCTCACAGTGCCAACATCTCTCACAGTACCAACATCCTTCACAGTGCCAACATCCCTCAAAATACCAACATCAATCACAGTGCCAACATCCCTCACAGTGCCAACATCCCTCACAATACCAACATCCCTCACAGTGCCAACATCCCTCACAGTACCAACATCCCTCACAGTACCAACATCCCTCACAGTGCCAACATCAATCACAGTACCAACATCCCTCACAGTGCCAACATCCCTCACAGTACCAACATCCCTCACAGTACCAACATCCCTCACAGTGCCAACATCCCTCACAGTACCAACATCCCTCACAGTGCCAACATCCCTCACAGTACCAACATCCCTCACAGTACCAACATCCCTCACAGTGCCAACATCCTTCACAGTACCAACATCCTTCACAGTGCCAACATCCGTCACAGTACCAACATCCCTCACAGTACCAACATCCCTCACAGTGCCAACATCCCTCACAGTGCCAACATCTCTCACATTGCCAACATCCCTCACAGTACCAACATCCCTCACAGTGCCAACATCCCTCACAGTGCCAACATCCCTTACAGTGCCAACATCCCTCACAGTGCCAACATCCCTCATAGTGCCAACATCTTTCACAGTGCCAACATCCCTCGTAGTGCCAACATCCCTCACAGTACCAACATCTCTCACAGTACCAACATCCCTCACAGTGCCAACATCCCTCACAGTGCCAACATCCCTCACAGTGCCAACATCCCTCACAGTGCCAACATCCCTCATAGTACGAACATCCCTCACAGTGCCAACATCCCTCACTGTGCCAACATCCCTCACAGTGCCAACATCCATCACAGTGCCAACATCCCTCACAGTGCCAACATCCATCACAGTGCCAACATCCCTCATAGTGCCAACATCCCTCACAGTGCCAACATCCCTCATAGTGCCAACATCCCTCACAGTACCAACATCTCTCACAGTACCAACATCCCTCACAGTGCCAACATCCCTCACAGTGCCAACATCCCTCACAGTGCCAACATCCCTCACAGTGCCAACATCCCTCACAGTGCCAACATCCCTCACAGTGCCAACATCCCTCATAGTGCCAACATCCCCCACAGTGCCAACATCCCTCGTAGTGCCAACATCCTTCACAGTACCAACATCTCTCACAGTACCAACATCCCTCACAGTTCCAACATCCCTCACAGTGCCAACATCCCTCACAGTGCCAACATCCCTCACAGTGCCAACATCCCTCATAGTACGAACATCCCTCACAGTGCGAACATCCCTCACTGTGCCAACGTCCCTCACAGTGCCAACATCCATCACAGTGCCAACATCCCTCACAGTGCCAACTTCCATTACAGTGCCAACATCCCTCATAGTACCAACATCCCTCACAGTGCCAACATCCCTCATAGTGCCAACTTCCCTCACAGTACCAACATCTCTCACAGTACCAACATCCCTCACAGTGCCAACATCCCTCACAGTGCCAACATCCCTCACAGTGCCAACATCCCTCACAGTGCCAACATCCCTCACAGTACCAACATCCCTCACAGTGCCAACATCCCTCACAGTGCCAACATCCCTCACAGTGCCAACATCCCTCACAGTGCCAACATCCCTCACAGTGCCAACATCCATCACAGTGCCAACATCCCTCACAGTGCCAACATCCCTCACAGTGCCAACATCCCTCATAGTACGAACATCCCTCACAATGCCAATATCTCTCACTGTGCCAACATCCCTCATAGTGCCAACATCCCTCACAGTGCCAACATCCCTCACAGTGCCAACATCCCTCACAGTGCCAACATCCCTCACAGTGCCAACATCCCTCACAGTACCAACATCCCTCACAGTGCCAACATCCATCAC
>NW_027196516.1:0-40000 GCF_038502225.1 Cherax quadricarinatus | reverse complement strand
CCTGGACGGCACCTTTGACCTGGACGGCACCTTTGACCTGGACGGCACCTTTGACCTGGACGACACCTTTGACCTGGACGGCACCTTTGACCTGGACGACACCTTTGACCTGGATGGCACCTTTGACCTGGACGACACCTTTGACCTGGACGGCACCTTTGACCTGGACGGCACCTTTGACCTGGACGGCACCTTTGACCTGGACGACACCTTTGACCTGGACGGCACCTTTGACCTGGACGACACCTTTGACCTGGACGGCACCTTTGACCTGGACGACACTTTTGACCTGGATGGCACCTTTGACCTGGACGACACCTTTGACCTGGAAGGAACCTTTGACCTGGACGGCACCTTTGACCTGGACGGCACCTTTGACCTGGACGACACCTTTGACCTGGACGACACCTTTGACCTGGACGACACCTTTGACCTGGACGACACCTTTGACCTGGACGACACCTTTGACCTGGACGACACCTTTGACCTGGATGGCACCTTTGAACTGGATGGCACCTTTGACCTCTGGCTTGAATGGCACCTTTGACCTGGATGGTACATTTCCACCACACAGGTCAAAACCTGGACAAAATAGCACTGCTGAAGGCCTACTGACCCATACTAAAAATACCCTTCACAAAAAATAGCACCGCAGGAGGCCTACTGGCTTATGCTACTAAGCTCCTACCTAGGCCTACGGCCTAGTTTCATTGCCATTTTGAATTTAGAAAGTAAAATAATCTTTCGTTATACCGTCTTCAGAGGAATTGTCAAAATTAGATATTTTAGGCCTACCCAGGCCTAAAATTCATATTACGAGGTCCTGGTGTAGACAGGTAGTGTTAGAATTTTGTCGAAATAGGCTTTACCCTGTCCAGAAACTGGTTTCAACTCTATCTAATGAGTCGTCGAGGTGTTGTATAGGTGTTAATATGAGTTTGGTGTTTGTCTCTGTCTCTTTGTCTGTCTGTCTGTCTGTCTCTGTCTCTCTGTCTGTCTCTGTTTCTCTGTCTCTGTCTCTCTGTCTGTCTCTGTTTCTCTGTCTGTCTCTGTTTCTCTGTCTCTGTCTCTCTGTCTGTCTCTGTTTCTCTGTCTGTCTGTCTCTGTCTCTCTGTCTGTCTCTGTTTCTCTGTCTCTGTCTCTCTGTCTGTCTCTGTTTCTCTGTCTGTCTCTGTTTCTCTGTCTCTGTCTCTCTGTCTGTCTCTGTTTCTCTGTCTCTGTCTCTCTGTCTGTCTCTGTTTCTCTGTCTGTCTCTGTTTCTCTGTCTCTGTCTCTCTGTCTGTCTCTGTTTCTCTGTCTCTGTCTCTCTGTCTGTCTCTGTTTCTCTGTCTGTCTGTCTCTGTTTCTCTGTCTGTCTGTCTCTGTTTCTCTGTCTGTCTGTCTCTGTTTCTCTGTCTGTCTGTCTCTGTTTCTTTGTCTCTGTTTCTCTGTCTCTGTTTCTCTGTCTCTCTCTGTTTCTTTGTCTGTCTGTCTCTGTTTCTCTCTCTGTCTGTCTCTCTCTCTCCCTCTCTGTCTTTCTGTCTATCTGTCTATCTCTCAAGGGTCTTCTTACATCCAGGTTGCACTAATCTTCTGTTGTTTTGATGAAGTTATCAGTTTCCGCTTACTTGGAGAACTTATCCGGAGTTAGAGATACTGGATGCTGGTTCTCTCTCTCTCTCTCTCTCTCTCTCTCTCTCTCTCTCTCTCTCTCTCCCTCTCTCTCTCTCTCTCTCTCACACACACACACTGTTATACAGCCACATCAGGAGGAAAACAACAGTCAAGGACCAGGTAATCAGGCTAAGGAAGGAAGGAGGAGAGACAACAGGAAATGACCGGGAAGTATGTGAGGAGCTCAACAAGAGAGTCAAAGAAGTGTTCACAGAGGAGACAGAAGGGGCTCCAGAAAGACGGAGAGGTGGGGCACACCACCAAGTGCTGGACACAGTGCACACAACCGAGGAAGAAGTGAAGAGGCTTCTGAGTGAGCTAGATACCTCAAAGGCAATGGGGCCAGATAACATCTCCCCATGGGTATTGAGAGAGGGAGCAGAGGCGCTATGTGTACCCCTAACAACAATATTCAATACATCTATCGAAACAGGGAGATTGCCTGAGGCATGGAAGACAGCAAATGTAGTCCCAATCTTTAAAAAAGGAGACAGACATGAAGCATTAAACTACAGACCAGTGTCACTGACATGTATAGTATGCAAAATCATGGAGAAGATTATCAGGAGAAGAGTGGTGGAACACCTAGAAAGGAATGATCTCATCAACAGCAGCCAACATGGTTTCAGGGACGGGAAATCCTGTGTCACAAACCTACTGGAGTTCTATGACAAGGTAACAGCAGTAAGACAAGAGAGAGATGGGTCGGTGGATTGCATTTTCTTGGACTGCAAGAAGGCGTTTGACACAGTTCCACACAAGAGATTGGTGCAAAAACTGGAGGACCAAGCAGGGATAACAGGGAAGACACTACAATGGATCAGGGAATACTTGTCAGGAAGACAACAGCGAGTCATGGTACATGGCGAGGTGTCAGAGTGGGCACCTGTGAACAGCGGGGTCCCACAGGGGTCAGTCCTAGGACCAGTGCTGTTTCTGGTATTTGTGAACGACATGACGGAAGGAATAGACTCTGAGGTGTCCCTGTTTGCAGATGACGTGAAGTTGATGAGAAGAATTCACTCGATCGAAGACCAGGCAGAACTACAAAGGGATCTGGACAGGCTGCAGACCTGGTCCAGCAATTGGCTCCTGGAGTTCAATCCCACCAAGTGCAAAGTCATGAAGATCGGGGAAGGGCAAAGAAGACCGCAGACGGAGTACAGTCTAGGGCCAGAGACTACAAACTTCACTCAAGGAAAAAGATCTTGGGGTGAGTATAACACCAGGCACATCTCCTGAAGCGCACATCAACCAAATAACTGCTGCAGCATATGGGCGCCTAGCAAACCTCAGAACAGCATTCCGACATCTTAATAAGGAATCATTCAGGACCCTGTACACCGTGTACGTTAGGCCCATATTGGAGTATGCGGCACCAGTTTGGAACCCACACCTAGCCAAGCACGTAAAGAAACTAGAGAAAGTGCAAAGGTTTGCAACAAGACTAGTCCCAGAGCTAAGAGGTATGTCCTACGAGGAGAGGTTAAGGGAAATCAACCTGACGACACTGGAGGACAGGAGAGATAGGGGGGACATGATAACGACATACAAAATACTGAGAGGAATTGACAAGGTGGACAAAGACAGGATGTTCCAGAGATTGGACACAGTAACAAGGGGACACAGTTGGAAGCTGAAGACACAGATGAATCACAGGAATGTTAGGAAGTATTTCTTCAGCCACAGAGTAGTCAGTAAGTGGAATAGTTTGGGAAGCGATGTAGTGGAGGCAGGATCCATACATAGCTTTAAGCAGAGGTATGATAAAGCTCACGGATCAGGGAGAGTGACCTAGTAGCGATCAGTGAAGAGGCGGGGGCAGGAGCTCGGACTCGACCCCCGCAACCTCAACTAGGTGAGTACACACACACACACACACACAACACACACGCAACACACACACACACACACACACACACACACACACACACACACACACACACACACACACACACACACACACACACACACACACACACACACACAACCCACACACAATACACACACACCCACACGCGCACATACACACACACACACACACACACACAGAGTATAATGGGCCGTCTTACCCAGGCCTATAAAATTCCAGGTTAAATTATAGTTGTGTGACGTGGTAGGCTGTAAATTTGTATGTTGTATGTCTCAGCTGGTAGTGTATGTTGTGTTGTCTCAGCTGGTAGTGTATGTTGTGTTGTCTCAGCTGGTAGTGTATGTTGTGTTGTCTCAGCTGGTAGTGTATGTTGTGTTGTCTCAGCTGGTAGTGTATGTTGTATGTCTCAGCTGGTAGTGTATGTTGTATGTCTCAGCTGGTAGTGTATGTTGTGTTGTCTCAGCTGGTAGTGTATGTTGTGTTGTCTCAGCTGGTAGTGTATGTTGTATGTCTCAGCTGGTAGTGTATGTTGTGTTGTCTCAGCTGGTAGTGTATGTTGTGTTGTCTCAGCTGGTAGTGTATGTTGTGTTGTCTCAGCTGGTAGTGTATGTTGTGTTGTCTCAGCTGGTAGTGTATGTTGTATGTCTCAGCTGGTAGTGTATGTTGTATGTCTCAGCTGGTAGTGTATGTTGTATGTCTCAGCTGGTAGTGTATGTTGTGTTGTCTCAGCTGGTAGTGTATGTTGTGTTGTCTCAGCTGGTAGTGTATGTTGTATGTCTCAGCTGGTAGTGTATGTTGTGTTGTCTCAGCTGGTAGTGTATGTTGTGTTGTCTCAGCTGGTAGTGTATGTTGTGTTGTCTCAGCTGGTAGTGTATGTTGTATGTCTCAGCTGGTAGTGTATGTTGTATGTCTCAGCTGGTAGTGTATGTTGTATGTCTCAGCTGGTAGTGTATGTTGTGTTGTCTCAGCTGGTAGTGTATGTTGTGTTGTCTCAGCTGGTAGTGTATGTTGTATGTCTCAGCTGGTAGTGTATGTTGTATGTCTCAGCTGGTAGTGTATGTTGTGTTGTCTCAGCTGGTAGTGTATGTTGTGTTGTCTCAGCTGGTAGTGTATGTTGTGTTGTCTCAGCTGGTAGTGTATGTTGTATGTCTCAGCTGGTAGTGTATGTTGTGTTGTCTCAGCTGGTAGTGTATGTTGTGTTGTCTCAGCTGGTAGTGTATGTTGTGTTGTCTCAGCTGGTAGTGTATGTTGTGTTGTCTCAGCTGGTAGTGTATGTTGTGTTGTCTCAGCTGGTAGTGTATGTTGTGTTGTCTCAGCTGGTAGTGTATGTTGTGTTGTCTCAGCTGGTAGTGTATGTTGTGTTGTCTCAGCTGGTAGTGTATGTTGTGTTGTCTCAGCTGGTAGTGTATGTTGTGTTGTCTCAGCTGGTAGTGTATGTTGTATGTCTCAGCTGGTAGTGTATGTTGTGTTGTCTCAGCTGGTAGTGTATGTTGTGTTGTCTCAGCTGGTAGTGTATGTTGTGTTGTCTCAGCTGGTAGTGTATGTTGTGTTGTCTCAGCTGGTAGTGTATGTTGTGTTGTCTCAGCTGGTAGTGTATGTTGTGTTGTCTCAGCTGGTAGTGTATGTTGTGTTGTCTCAGCTGGTAGTGTATGTTGTGTTGTCTCAGCTGGTAGTGTATGTTGTGTTGTCTCAGCTGGTAGTGTATGTTGTGTTGTCTCAGCTGGTAGTGTATGTTGTGTTGTCTCAGCTGGTAGTGTATGTTGTGTTGTCTCAGTCTCAGCTTGTAGTTTATTTTGTATGTCTCAGCTGGTAGTGTATGTTGTGTTGTCTCAGCTGGTAGTGTATGTTGTGTTGTCTCAGCTGGTAGTGTATGTTGTGTTGTCTCAGCTGGTAGTGTATGTTGTGTTGTCTCAGCTGGTAGTGTATGTTGTGTTGTCTCAGCTGGTAGTGTATGTTGTGTTGTCTCAGCTGGTAGTGTATGTTGTGTTGTCTCAGCTGGTAGTGTATGTTGTGTTGTCTCAGCTGGTAGTGTATGTTGTGTTGTCTCAGCTGGTAGTGTATGTTGTATGTCTCAGCTGGTAGTGTATGTTGTGTTGTCTCAGCTGGTAGTGTATGTTGTGTTGTCTCAGCTGGTAGTGTATGTTGTGTCTCAGTCTCAGCTGGTAGTGTATGTTGTGTTGTCTCAGCTGGTAGTGTATGTTGTGTCGTCTCAGCTGGTAGTGTATGTTGTGTTGTCTCAGCTGGTAGTGTATGTTGTATGTCTCAGCTGGTAGTGTATGTTGTATGTCTCAGCTGGTAGTGTATGTTGTATGTCTCAGCTGGTAGTGTATGTTGTATGTCTCAGCTGGTAGTGTATGTTGTATGTCTCAGCTGGTAGTGTATGTTGTATGTCTCAGCTGGTAGTGTATGTTGTATGTCTCAGCTGGTAGTGTATGTTGTATGTCTCAGCTGGTAGTGTATGTTGTATGTCTCAGCTGGTAGTGTATGTTGTGTTGTCTCAGCTGGTAGTGTATGTTGTGTTGTCTCAGCTGGTAGTGTATGTTGTATGTCTCAGCTGGTAGTGTATGTTGTGTTGTCTCAGCTGGTAGTGTATGTTGTGTTGTCTCAGCTGGTAGTGTATGTTGTGTTGTCTCAGTTGGTAGTGTATGTTGTATGTCTCAGTCTCAGCTGGTAGTGTATGTGTAGCTGGTAGTGTATGTTGTCTCAGCTGGTAGTGTATGTTGTGTTGTCTCAGCTGGTAGTGTATGTTGTGTTGTCTCAGCTGGTAGTGTATGTTGTGTTGTCTCAGCTGGTAGTGTATGTTGTGTTGTCTCAGCTGGTAGTGTATGTTGTGTTGTCTCAGCTGGTAGTGTATGTTGTATGTCTCAGCTGGTAGTGTATGTTGTGTTGTCTCAGCTGGTAGTGTATGTTGTGTTGTCTCAGCTGGTAGTGTATGTTGTGTTGTCTCAGCTGGTAGTGTATGTTGTGTTGTCTCAGCTGGTAGTGTATGTTGTGTTGTCTCAGCTGGTAGTGTATGTTGTGTTGTCTCAGCTGGTAGTGTATGTTGTGTTGTCTCAGCTGGTAGTGTATGTTGTGTTGTCTCAGCTGGTAGTGTATGTTGTATGTCTCAGCTGGTAGTGTATGTTGTGTTGTCTCAGCTGGTAGTGTATGTTGTGTTGTCTCAGCTGGTAGTGTATGTTGTGTTGTCTCAGCTGGTAGTGTATGTTGTATGTCTCAGCTGGTAGTGTATGTTGTGTTGTCTCAGCTGGTAGTGTATGTTGTGTTGTCTCAGCTGGTAGTGTATGTTGTGTTGTCTCAGCTGGTAGTGTATGTTGTGTTGTCTCAGCTGGTAGTGTATGTTGTGTTGTCTCAGCTGGTAGTGTATGTTGTGTTGTCTCAGCTGGTAGTGTATGTTGTATGTCTCAGCTGGTAGTGTATGTTGTGGTAGTGTATGTTGTGTTGTCTCAGCTGGTAGTGTATGTTGTGTTGTCTCAGCTGGTAGTGTATGTTGTAGTGTATGTCTCAGCTGGTAGTGTATGTTGTGTTGTCTCAGCTGGTAGTGTATGTTGTGTTGTCTCAGCTGGTAGTGTATGTTGTGTTGTCTCAGCTGGTAGTGTATGTTGTGTTGTCTCAGCTGGTAGTGTATGTTGTGTTGTCTCAGTTGGTAGTGTATGTTGTATGTCTCAGCTGGTAGTGTATGTTGTGTTGTCTCAGCTGGTAGTGTATGTTGTGTTGTCTCAGCTGGTAGTGTATGTTGTGTTGTCTCAGCTGGTAGTGTATGTTGTGTTGTCTCAGCTGGTAGTGTATGTTGTGTTGTCTCAGCTGGTAGTGTATGTTGTATGTCTCAGCTGGTAGTGTATGTTGTGTTGTCTCAGCTGGTAGTGTATGTTGTGTTGTCTCAGCTGGTAGTGTATGTTGTGTTGTCTCAGCTGGTAGTGTATGTTGTGTTGTCTCAGCTGGTAGTGTATGTTGTGTTGTCTCAGCTGGTAGTGTATGTTGTATTCTCAGTCTCAGCTGGTAGTGTATGTTGTGTTGTCTCAGCTGGTAGTGTATGTTGTGTTGTCTCAGCTGGTAGTGTATGTTGTATGTCTGTCTCAGCTGGTAGTGTATGTTGTGTTGTCTCAGCTGGTAGTGTATGTTGTATTGTCTCAGTGGTAGTGTATGTTGTATGTCTCAGTGGTAGGTAGTGTAGCTGGTAGTGTATGTTTTGTTGTCTCAGCTGGTAGTGTATGTTGTGTTGTCTCAGCTGGTAGTGTATGTTGTGTTGTCTCAGCTGGTAGTGTATGTTGTGTCTGTCTCAGCTGGTAGTGTATGTTGTGTTGTCTCAGCTGGTAGTGTATGTTGTGTTGTCTCAGCTGGTAGTGTATGTTGTGTTGTCTCAGCTGGTAGTGTATGTTGTGTTGTCTCAGCTGGTAGTGTATGTTGTGTTGTCTCAGCTGGTAGTGTATGTTGTATGTCTCAGCTGGTAGTGTATGTTGTGTTGTCTCAGCTGGTAGTGTATGTTGTATGTCTCAGCTGGTAGTGTATGTTGTGTTGTCTCAGCTGGTAGTGTATGTTGTGTTGTCTCAGCTGGTAGTGTATGTTGTGTTGTCTCAGCTGGTAGTGTATGTTGTGTCTCAGTCTCAGCTGGTAGTGTATGTTGTGTTGTCTCAGCTGGTAGTGTATGTTGTGTTGTCTCAGCTGGTAGTGTATGTTGTGTTGTCTCAGCTGGTAGTGTATGTTGTGTTGTCTCAGCTGGTAGTGTATGTTGTGTTGTCTCAGCTGGTAGTGTATGTTGTATGTCTCAGCTGGTAGTGTATGTTGTTTTTTCTCAGCTGGTAGTGTATGTTGTGTCTCAGTCTCAGCTGGTAGTGTATGTTGTGTTGTCTCAGCTGGTAGTGTATGTTGTGTTGTCTCAGCTGGTAGTGTATGTTGTATGTCTCAGCTGGTAGTGTATGTTGTATGTCTCAGCTGGTAGTGTATGTTGTATGTCTCAGCTGGTAGTGTATGTTGTATGTCTCAGCTGGTAGTGTATGTTGTGTTGTCTCAGCTGGTAGTGTATGTTGTATGTCTCAGCTGGTAGTGTATGTTGTATGTCTCAGTCTCAGCTGGTAGTGTATGTTGTGTTGTCTCAGCTGGTAGTGTATGTTGTATGTCTCAGCTGGTAGTGTATGTTGTATGTCTCAGCTGGTAGTGTATGTTGTGTTGTCTCAGCTGGTAGTGTATGTTGTGTTGTCTCAGCTCTCAGCTGGTAGTGTATGTTGTATGTCTCAGCTGGTAGTGTATGTTGTATGTCTCAGCTGGTAGTGTATGTTGTGTTGTCTCAGCTGGTAGTGTATGTTGTGTTGTCTCAGCTGGTAGTGTATGTTGTGTTGTCTCAGCTGGTAGTGTATGTTGTATGTCTCAGTCTCAGCTGGTAGTGTATGTTGTATGTCTCAGCTGGTAGTGTATGTTGTGTTGTCTCAGCTGGTAGTGTATGTTGTGTTGTCTCAGCTGTCTCAGCTGGTCGTGTATGTTGTATGTCTCAGCTGGTAGTGTATGTTGTATGTCTCAGCTGGTAGTGTATGTTGTGTTGTCTCAGCTGGTAGTGTATGTTGTATGTCTCAGCTGGTAGTGTATGTTGTGTTGTCTCAGCTGGTAGTGTATGTTGTGTTGTCTCAGCTGGTAGTGTATGTTGTGTTGTCTCAGCTGGTAGTGTATGTTGTGTTGTCTCAGCTGGTAGTGTATGTTGTGTTGTCTCAGCTGGTAGTGTATGTTGTATGTCTCAGCTGGTAGTGTATGTTGTATGTCTCAGCTGGTAGTGTATGTTGTATGTCTCAGCTGGTAGTGTATGTTGTGTTGTCTCAGCTGGTAGTGTATGTTGTATGTCTCAGCTGGTAGTGTATGTTGTGTTGTCTCAGCTGGTAGTGTATGTTGTGTTGTCTCAGCTGGTAGTGTATGTTGTATGTCTCAGCTGGTAGTGTATGTTGTGTTGTCTCAGCTGGTAGTGTATGTTGTATGTCTCAGCTGGTAGTGTATGTTGTATGTCTCAGCTGGTAGTGTATGTTGTGTTGTCTCAGCTGGTAGTGTATGTTGTATGTCTCAGCTGGTAGTGTATGTTGTATGTCTCAGCTGGTAGTGTATGTTGTATGTCTCAGCTGGTAGTGTATGTTGTATGTCTCAGCTGGTAGTGTATGTTGTGTTGTCTCAGCTGGTAGTGTATGTTGTGTTGTCTCAGCTGGTAGTGTATGTTGTGTTGTCTCAGCTGGTAGTGTATGTTGTGTTGTCTCAGCTGGTAGTGTATGTTGTGTTGTCTCAGCTGGTAGTGTATGTTGTGTTGTCTCAGCTGGTAGTGTATGTTGTGTCTCAGTCTCAGCTGGTAGTGTATGTTGTGTTGTCTCAGCTGGTAGTGTATGTTGTGTTGTCTCAGCTGGTAGTGTATGTTGTCATGTCTCAGCTGGTAGTGTATGTTGTATGTCAGCTGGTAGTGTATGTTGTGTTGTCTCAGCTGGTAGTGTATGTTGTGTTGTCTCAGCTGGTAGTGTATGTTGTGTTGTCTCAGCTGGTAGTGTATGTTGTGTTGTCTCAGCTGGTAGTGTATGTTGTGTTGTCTCAGCTGGTAGTGTATGTTGTGTTGTCTCAGCTGGTAGTGTATGTTGTGTTGTCTCAGCTGGTAGTGTATGTTGTGTTGTCTCAGCTGGTAGTGTATGTTGTGTTGTCTCAGCTGGTAGTGTATGTTGTATGTCTCAGCTGGTAGTGTATGTTGTGTTGTCTCAGCTGGTAGTGTATGTTGTATGTCTCAGCTGGTAGTGTATGTTGTATGTCTCAGCTGGTAGTGTATGTTGTGTTGTCTCAGCTGGTAGTGTATGTTGTGTTGTCTCAGCTGGTAGTGTATGTTGTATGTCTCAGCTGGTAGTGTATGTTGTATTGTCTCAGCTGGTAGTGTATGTTGTGTTGTCTCAGCTGGTAGTGTATGTTGTGTTGTCTCAGTTGGTAGTGTATGTTGTATGTCTCAGCTTGTAGTGTATGTTGTATGTCTCAGCTGGTAGTGTATGTTGTGTTGTCTCAGCTGGTAGTGTATGTTGTGTTGTCTCAGCTGGTAGTGTATGTTGTGTTGTCTCAGCTGGTAGTGTATGTTGTGTTGTCTCAGCTGGTAGTGTATGTTGTGTTGTCTCAGCTGGTAGTGTATGTTGTGTTGTCTCAGCTGGTAGTGTATGTTGTGTTGTCTCAGCTGGTAGTGTATGTTGTGTTGTCTCAGCTGGTAGTGTATGTTGTATGTCTCAGCTGCTGGTAGTGTATGTTGTGTTGTCTCAGCTGGTAGTGTATGTTGTGTTGTCTCAGCTGGTAGTGTATGTTGTGTTGTCTCAGCTGGTAGTGTATGTTGTGTTGTCTCAGCTGGTAGTGTATGTTGTATGTCTCAGCTGGTAGTGTATGTTGTGTTGTCTCAGCTGGTAGTGTATGTTGTGTTGTCTCAGCTGGTAGTGTATGTTGTGTTGTCTCAGCTGGTAGTGTATGTTGTATGTCTCAGCTGGTAGTGTATGTTGTGTTGTCTCAGCTGGTAGTGTATGTTGTGTTGTCTCAGCTGGTAGTGTATGTTGTGTTGTCTCAGCTGGTAGTGTATGTTGTATGTCTCAGCTGGTAGTGTATGTTGTGTTGTCTCAGCTGGTAGTGTATGTTGTGTTGTCTCAGCTGGTAGTGTATGTTGTGTTGTCTCAGCTGGTAGTGTATGTTGTGTTGTCTCAGCTGGTAGTGTATGTTGTGTTGTCTCAGCTGGTAGTGTATGTTGTGTTGTCTCAGCTGGTAGTGTATGTTGTATGTCTCAGCTGGTAGTGTATGTTGTGTTGTCTCAGCTGGTAGTGTATGTTGTGTTGTCTCAGCTGGTAGTGTATGTTGTGTTGTCTCAGCTGGTAGTGTATGTTGTGTTGTCTCAGCTGGTAGTGTATGTTGTGTTGTCTCAGCTGGTAGTGTATGTTGTGTTGTCTCAGCTGGTAGTGTATGTTGTGTTGTCTCAGCTGGTAGTGTATGTTGTGTTGTCTCAGCTGGTAGTGTATGTTGTGTTGTCTCAGCTGGTAGTGTATGTTGTGTTGTCTCAGCTGGTAGTGTATGTTGTGTTGTCTCAGCTGGTAGTGTATGTTGTGTTGTCTCAGCTGGTAGTGTATGTTGTGTTGTCTCAGCTGGTAGTGTATGTTGTGTTGTCTCAGCTGGTAGTGTATGTTGTGTTGTCTCAGCTGGTAGTGTATGTTGTGTTGTAGTACCAGTACTACTAGCAGTACTACTACCAGTACTACTACCAGTACCACCAGTACTACTACCAGTACCACCAGTACTACTACCAGTACTACTACCAGTACTACTACCAGTACCACCAGTACTACTACCAGTACCACTATTACTACCACCAGTACTACTACCAGTACCACCAGTACTACTACCAGTACCACCAGTACTACTACCAGTACCACCAGTACTACCAGTACTACTACCAGTACCACCAGTACTACTACCAGTACCACCAGTACTACTACCAGTACTACTACCAGTACCACCAGTACTACTACCAGTACTACTACAAGTACTGCTACCAGCACCACCAGTACTACTACCAGTACCACTATTACTACCACCAGTACTACTACCAGTACCACCAGCACTACTACCAGTACTACTAGAAATACTACTACCAGTATCATCAGTACTACTAGTATTACCGGTACCATTACTACTGCCAGTACCACCAGTACTAACAGCAGTACTACCAGTAGTACTACAAGTACTTCTACCATTACCACCAGTACTACTAGTACTACCACTATCAGTACTACTACCAGTACCACAAGTACTTCCAGTACTACCACTACCAGTACTACTACCAGTACTCCCACTACCAGTACTACAACCAGCACCATCAGTGACACCAGTACTACTACCAGTACCACCAGTAGTACCAGTACAACCAGTGCTATTGCCAATATTACCAGTACCAGAGCGACTCCCAGTACTACTACCAGCACCCCCAGTACTCCAGTATTCCAAGTCCTCCCAGAACTCCCAGGACTCCCACGACTCCCAGTACTCCCGGTATTCCCAGTACTCCCGGCAGTCTCGGTACTCCCAGTACTCGCGCTACTCCGAGTGCTCCCGGTACTCCCTGTATTCCCAGTACTCCCGGTACTCCCGGTACTCCCGGTGCTCGCGGTACTTGCGGTACTCCCGGTACTAGCGGTACTCCCGGTACTTCCGGCAATCCCGGTACTGCCTGTACTCGCGGTACTCCCGGTACTCGCGGTACTCCTGGTACTCGCGGTACTCGCGGTACTCGCGGTACTCCCGGTACTCCCGGCACTCCCGGTACTCGCGGTACTCCCGGTACTCGCGGTACTCCCGGTACTCGCGGTACTCCTGGTACTCGCGGTACTCGCGGTACTCGCGGTACTCGCGGTACTCCTGGTACTCGCGGTACTCGCGGTACTCCTGGTACTCGCGGTACTCGCGGTACTCGCGGAACTCCCGGTTCTCCCGCTGCTCCCGGTACTCGCGGTACTCCCGGTACTCCCAGCACTACCGGTACTCCCGGCACTCCCGGTACTCGCGGTACTCCCGGTACTCGCGGTACTCGCGGTACTCCTGGTACTCGCGGTACTCGCGGTACTCGCGGTACTCCTGGTACTCGCGGTACTCGCGGTACTCCTGGTACTCGCGGTACTCCTGGTACTCCCGGTACTCGCGGTACTCCTGGTACTCGCGGTACTCGCGGTACTCGCGGTACTGCCGGTACTCCCGGCACTCCCGGTACTCGCGGTACTCCCGGTACTCGCGGTACTCCCGGTACTCGCGGTACTCCTGGTACTCGCGGTACTCGCGGTACTCGCGGAACTCCCGGTTCTCCCGCTGCTCCCGGTACTCGCGGTACTCCCGGTACTCCCAGCACTACCGGTACTCCCGGCACTCCTGGTACTCCCGGTAGTCCCGGTACTCCCGATACTCCCGGTACTCACGGTACTCCCAGCACTCCCGGTACTCCCGGTACTCCCAGCACTCCCGGTACTCCTGGTACTCCTGGTACTCGCGGTACTCGCGGTACTCCCGGTGCTCCCGTTGCTCCCGGTACTCGCGGTACTCCCGGTACTCCCTTCACTCCCGGTACTCGCGGTACTCCCGGTACTCCCGGTACTCCTGGTACTCCCGGTACTCCCGGTTCTCCTGGTACTCCCGGTACTCCCGGTACTCCCGGTCCTCCCGGCACTCCTGGTACTCCCGGCACTCTCGGTAATCCTGGTAATCTCGGTACTCCCGGTACTCCCGATACTCCCGGCACTCCTGGTACTCCCGGTACTCCCGGTACTCCTGGTACTCCCGGCACTCCCGGTACTCCCGGCACTCCTGGTACTCCCGGTACTCCCGGTACTCCTGGTACTCCTGGTACTCTCGGTACTCCCGGTAGTCCCAGTACTCCCGGTACCCGCGGTACTCCCAGTACTCCTGGTACTCCCGGTTCTCCCGGTAGTCCCGGTACTCCCGGTAGTGCCGATATTCCCGATACTCACTGTACTCCCGATACTAGTGGTAATCCCGGTACTTGTGGGACTCCCGGTACTCGCGGTACTCCCAGTACTCCCGTTACTCCCGGTACTCCCTGTAGTCTCAGTACTCCCGGTAGTCCCGGTACTTCCGATACTCCCGGTACTCCCGGTACGCCCGGTACTCGTGGTACTCCCGGTACTTCTGGTACTCGTGGTAATCCCGGTACTCGCGGTACTCCCAGTACTCCCGGTACTCCTGGTGCTCCTGGTACTCCCGGTACTCCCGGTGCTCCTGGTACTCCCGGTACTCCCGGTACTCCCAGTACTCCCGGTACTCGCGGTACGCCCAGTGCTCCCGTTCTCCCGGTACTCCCGGTACTCCCGGTGCTCGCGGTACTCCCAGTGTTCCCGGTGCTCGCAGTACTCCAAGTGCTCCCGGTACTCCCGGAACTTCCAGTACTCCCGGTACTCCCGGTGCTCGCGGTACTCGCGGTACCCCCGGTACTTCCGGTACTCCCGGTACTCCCTGCACCACTAATACTCCCGGTACTACTGGTATTCCCAATACTCGCGGTACTCCCATTGCTCCCGGTACTCCCGGTACTCCCGGTACTCCCGGTGCTCGCGGTACTCGTAGTACTCACCTTACTCGCGGTACTCCCGGTACTCCCGGTGCTCCAGGTACTCCCGGTACTCGCGGTACTCCCGGTACTCCCGGTATTCCAGGCACTCTCGGTGCTCCTGGTACTCCCGGTACTCCCGGTGCTCCCTGTACTCCCGATACTCCCGGCACTCCCAGTACTCCCGGCACTCCCGGTACTACCGGCACTCCCGGCACTCCTGGTACTCCCGGCACTCCCGGTACTCCCGGTACTCCCGGCACTCCTGGTACTCCTGGTACTCCCGGTACTCCCGGCACTCCCGGTGCACCTGGTACTCCCGGTACTCCCGGTACTCCCGGTGCTCGCGGTACACCCGGTACTCACGGAGCTCGCGGTACTCCCGGTACTACTGGTACTGCCGGTACTCTCGGTACTACTGGTACTCGCGGTACTCGCGGTACTCCCGGTACTCCCGGTATTCCAGGCACTCCCGGTGCTCGCGGTACTCCCGGTACTCCCAGTACTCCCGGTATTCCAGGCACTCCCGGTGCTCCTGGTACTCACGGTACTCCCGGCACTCCCAGTACTCCCGGCACTCCCGGTACTACCGGCACTCCCGGCACTCCCGGTACTCCCGGTACTCCCGGCACTCCTGGTACTCCTGGTACTCCCGGTACTCCCGGCACTCCCGGTACACCTGGTACTCCCGGTACTCCCGGTACTCCCGGTACTCACGGTACTACTGGTATTCCCGGTACTCTCGGTACTACTGGTACTCGCGTTACTCGCGGTACTCCCGGTACTCCCGGTACTCCCGGTGCTCGCGGTACTCCCGGTACTCCCGGTACTCCCGGCACTTCCGGTACTCCCGGTACTCCCGGTACTCGCGGTACTCCCGGCACTCCCGGCACTCCCGGTACTCCCGGTACTCCCGGCACTTCCGGTACTCCCGGTACTCCCGGTACTCCCGGCACTCCCGGCACTCCCGGTACTCCCGGTACTCCCGGCACTCCCGGTACTCCCGGCACTCCCGGTACTCCCGGTACTCCCGGTACTCCCGGCACTCCCGGTACTCCCGGTACTCCCGGCACTCCCGGCACTCCCGGTACTCCCGGTACTCCCGGTGCTCGCGGTACTCCCGGTACTCCCGGTACTCCCGGTACTCCCGGTGCTCGCGGTACTCCCGGTACTCCCGGTACTCCCGGCACTCCCGGCACTCCCGGTACTCCCGGTGCTCGCGGTACTCCCGGCACTCCCGGCACTCCCGGCACTCCCGGTACTCCCGGTACACCCGGTACTCCCGGTGCTCGCGGTACTCCCGGTACTCCCGGCACTCCCGGTACTCCCGGTACTCCCGGTACTACCTGTGCTCGCGGTACTCCCGGCACTCCCGGCACTCCCGGTACTCCCGGTGCTCGCGGTACTCCCGGCACTCCCGGTACTCCCGGTACTCCCGGTACTCCCGGTACTTCCCCAGAATGCTGAAGAATTTCAATAAAGAAAATTCCTGTTTATATCGTCAACAAAATGTTTACAAAATTGTTAGTCAAGAATTTTGGTCCAATTAAAGTTTTAGCTGAAGTTTATAGTGAGAAGGTTGTTATAACGGGGTTAGACCGGAGTTGTTGTAGCGGAGTTGTTATGGCGGGGTTGTTATAGCAGGGTTGTTATAGCAGGGTTGTTATAATGGGGTTGTTATAGAGGGGTTGTTATAGCAGGGTTCTTATAGCGGGGTTGTTTTAGTGGGGTTGTTATAGCAGGGTTGTTATGGCGGGGTTGTTTTGGCAGGGTTGTTATAGCAGGGTTGTTATAGCAGGGTTCTTATAGCAGGGTTGTTATAGTGGGGTTGTTATAGCAGGGTTGTTATAGCAGGGTTGTTATAATGGGGTTGTTATAGCGGGGTTGTTATAGCAGGGTTCTTATAGCGGGGTTGTTATAGTGGGGTTGTTATGGTGGGTTTGTTATAGCAGGGTTGTTAGAGCAGGGTTTTTGTAGCAGGGTTGTTATAGCAGGGTTGTTATAGCAGGGTTGTTATAGTGGGGTTGTTATAGCAGGGTTGTTATAGCAGGGTTGTTATAATGGGGTTGTTATAGCGGGGTTGTTATAGCAGGGTTCTTATAGCGGGGTTGTTATAGTGGGGTTGTTATGGTGGGTTTGTTATAGCAGGGTTGTTAGAGCAGGGTTTTTGTAGCAGGGTTGTTATAGCAGGGTTGTTATAGCAGGGTTGTTATATCAGGGTTGTTATAGCAGGGTTGTTATAGCAGGGTTGTTATAATGGGGTTGTTATAGCGGGGTTGTTATAGCAGGGTTCTTATAGCGGGGTTGTTATAATGGGGTTGTTATGGCGGGGTTGTTATAGCGGGGTTGTTATGGCGGGGTTGTTATAGCAGGGTTCTTGTAGCGGGGTTGTTATAGTGGGGTTGTTATGGCGGGTTTGTTATAGCAGGGTTGTTATAGCAGGGTTGTTATAGCAGGGTTGTTATAGCGGGGTTGTTATGGCGGGGTTGTTATAGCAGGGTTCTTGTAGCAGGGTTGTTATAGTGGGGTTGTTATGGCGGGTTTGTTATAGCAGGGTTGTTATAGCAGGGTTGTTATAGCAGGGTTGTTATAGCAGGGGTGTTATAGCAGGGGTGTTATAGCAGGGTTGTTATGGCGGGGTTGTTATAGCAGGGTTGTTATAGCAGGGTTGTTATAATGGGGTTGTTATAGCGGGGTTGTTATAGCGGGGTTGTTATGGCGGGGTTGTTATAGCAGGGTTCTTGTAGCGGGGTTGTTATAGTGGGGTTGTTATGGCGGGTTTGTTATAGCAGGGTTGTTATAGCAGGGTTGTTATAGCAGGGTTGTTATAGCGGGGTTGTTATGGCGGGGTTGTTATAGCAGGGTTCTTGTAGCAGGGTTGTTATAGTGGGGTTGTTATGGCGGGTTTGTTATAGCAGGGTTGTTATAGCAGGGTTGTTATAGCAGGGTTGTTATAGCAGGGTTGTTATAGCAGGGTTCTTATAGCGAGGTTGTTATAGTGGGGTTGTTATGGCGGGTTTGTTATAGCAGGGTTGTTATAGCAGGGTTGTTATAGCAGGGTTGTTATAGCAGGGTTGTTATGGCGGGGTTGTTATAGCAGGGTTGTTATAACAGGGTTGTTATAGCAGGGTTGTTATAGCAGGGTTGTTATAGGGGGGTTGTTATGGCGGGGTTGTTATAGCAGGGTTCTTATAGCGGGGTTGTTATAGTGGGGTTGTTATGGCGGGTTTGTTATAGCAGGGTTGTTATAGCAGGGTTGTTATAGCAGGGTTGTTATAGCAGGGTTGTTATGGCGGGGTTGTTATAGCAGGGTTGTTATAGCAGGGTTGTTATAATGGGGTTGTTATTGCGAGGTTTTTATGGCGGGGTTGTTATAGCAGGGTTGTTATGGGAGGGTTGTTATAGCGAGGTTATGGCGGGGTTGTTATGGCGGGGTTGTTATAGCGAGGTTGCTATAGCAGGGTTGTTATTGTGGGGTTGTGATAGAGTTGTTGTTATAGCGGGGTTGTTATAACGGGATTGTTATGGCGGGGTTGTTATTGCGGGGTTGTTATAGCGGGGTTGTTATAGCGGGGTTGTTACAGCGGGGTTGTTACAGCGGGGTTGTTATAGCAGGGTTGTTATAGCGGGGTTGTTATAGCGGGGTTGTTATAGCAGGGTTGTTGTGGCGGGGTTGTTTTATCGTGGTTGTTATACCAGAGTTGCTATGGCAGGGTTGTTATGACAGGGTTGTTATTGCAGGGTTGTTATATCAGGGTTGTTATGAGTGTTGTTATGGCGGGCTTGTTATGGCGGGGTTGCTATATCAGGGTTGTCATGGCAGGGTTGTTATGGCAGAGTTGTTATGGCAGGGTTGTTATGAGAGGGTTGTTATATCAGGGTTGTTATGTCGGGGTTGTTATGGCAGGGTTGTTATGGCAGGGTTGTTATGGCGGCGTTGTTATGGCAGGGTTGCTGTGGCAGGGTTGTTATGGCAGGGTTGTTATATCAGGGTTGTTATGGCGGGGTTGTTATGGCAGGATTGTTATTCCAGGGTTATGACAGTGTTGTTATGACAGGTTTGTTATGGCAGGGTTGTTATGGAAGGGTTGTTATGGCAGGGTTGTTATGACAGGGTTGTTATGACAGCGTTGTTATGGCAGGGTTGTTATATCAGGGTTGTTATGACAGGGTTGTTATGGCGGGGTTGTTATGGCAGGGTTGCTGTATCAGGGTTGTCATGGCAGGGTTGTTATGGCAGGGTTGTTATGGCAGGGTTGCTATGGCAGGGTTGTTATGACAGGGTTGTCATATCATTGTTGTTAGGACGGGGTTGTTATGGCAGGGTTGTTATGGCAGGGTTGTTATGGCGGGATTGTTATGCTAGGGTTGTTATTACAGGGTTGTTATGGCGGGGTTGTTATGGCAGGGTTGCTATGGCAGGGTTGTTATGGCAGGGTTGTTATATCAGGGTTGTTATGGCGGGGTTGTTATGGCAGGGTTGTTATGGCAGGGTTATGACAGGGTTGTTATGACAGGGTTGTTATGGCAGGGTTGTTACGGCAGGGTTGTTATGGCAGGGTTGTTATGACATGGTTGTTCTGACAGGGTTGTTATGACATGGTTGTTCTGACAGGGTTGTTATGGCAGGGTTGTTATGACAGGGTTGTTATGGCAGGGTTGTTGTGACAGGGTTGTTATGACAGGGTTGTTATGGCAGGGTTGTTATGGCAGGGTTGTTATGACAGTGTTGTTATGACAGGGTTGTTATGACAGGGTTGTTATGACAGGGTTGTTTTGACTGGGTTGTTATGACAGGGTTGTTATGACAGGGTTGTTATGACAGGCTTGTTATGACAGGGTTGTTATATCATTGTTGTTATGGCAGCGGTGTTATGGCAGGGTTGTTATGACATGGTTGTTATATCAGGGTTGTTATGTCAGGGTTATCATATCAGGGTTGTTATGACAGGGTTGTTATGACAGGTTTGTTATGGCAGGGTTGTTATATCAGGGTTGTTATCAAAGGGTTGTTATGGCAGGGTTGTTATGACAGGGTTGTTATGACAGGGTTGTTATGACAGGGTTGTTATGACAGGGTTGTTATGACAGTTTTTTTTTGACAGGGTTGTTATGACAGGGTTGTTATGACAGGGTTGTCATATCAGGGTTGTTATGGCAGGGTTGTTATGACAGGGTTGTTATGACTGGGTTGTTATGACAGGGTTGTTATATCAAGGTTGTTATGGCAGGGTTGTTATGGCAGAGTTGTTATGCCATTGTTGTTATGGCAGGGTTGTTATGACAGGGTTGTTATGGCAGGGTTGTTATGGCAGGGTTGTTATGACAGGGTTGTTATATCAGGGTTGTTATGTCAGGGTTGTCATATCAGGGTTGTTATGACAGGGTTGTTATGGCAGGGTTGTTATGGCAGGGTTGTTATATCAGGTTATTATGACAGGGTTGTTATGGCAGGGTTGTTATGACAGGGTTGTTTTATCAGGGTTGTTATGTCAGGGTTGTTATATCAGGGTTGTTATGACAGGGTTATGACAGGGTTGTTATGACAGGGTTGTTATGGTAGGGTTGTTATGACATGGTTGTTATATCAGGGTTGTTATATCAGGGTTGCCATATCAGGGTTGTTATGACAGGGTTGTTATGACAGGGTTGTTATGGCAGGGTTGTTATATCAGGGTTGTTATCACAGGGTTGTTATGGCAGGGTTGTTATGACAGGGTTGTTATGACAGGGTTGTTATGACAGGTTTTTTTTGACAGGGTTGTTATGACAGGGTTGTTATGACAGGGTTGTCATATCAGGGTTGTTATGGCAGGGTTGTTATGGCAGGGTTGTTATGACAGGGTTGTTATGACTGGGTTGTTATGACAGGGTTGTTATAACAGGGTTTTTATGGCAGGGTTGTTATGGCAGAGTTGTTATGATAGGGTTGCTATGGCAGGGTTGTTATGACAGGGTTGTTATGGCAGGGTTGTTATGGCAGGGTTGTTATGACAGGGTTGTTATATCAGGGTTGTTATGTCAGGGTTGTCATATCAGGGTTGTTATGACAGGGTTGTTATGGCAGGGTTGTTATGGCAGGGTTGTTACATCAGGTTATTATGGCAGGGTTGTTATGGCAGGGTTGCTATGACAGGGTTGATTTATCAGGGTTGTTATGTCAGGGTTGTTACATCAGGGTTGTTATGACAGGGTTATGACAGGGTTGTTATGACAGGGTTGTTATGACAGGGTTGTTATGGTAGGGTTGTTATATCAGAGTTGTTATGACAGGGTTGTTATGGCGGGGTTGTTATGGCAGGGTTGCTATATCAGGGTTGTCATGGCAGGGTTGTTATGGCAGGGTTGTTATGGCAGGGTTGTTATGGCAGGGTTGTTATGACAGGGTTGTTATGACAGGGTTGTTATGACAGGGTTGTTATGACAGGGTTGTTATGGCAGGGTTGTTATATCAGGTTTGTTATATCAGGGTTGTTATATCAGGGTTGTTATGACAGGGTTGTTATGACACGGTTGTTATGGCAGGGTTGTTATGGCAGGGTTCTTATGAGAGGGTTGTTATATCAGGGTTGTTATGACAGGGTTATGAGAGGGTTTTTATGACAAGGTTGTTATGGCAGGGTTGTTATGACAGGGTATTTATATCAGGGTTATTATGACAGGGTTGTTATGGCAGGGTTGTTATGACACGGTTGTTATATCAGGGTTGCTATGACAGGGTTGTTATGACAGGGTTGTTATGACAGGGTTATGACAGGGTTGTTATGACAGGGTTGTTATGACAGGGTTGTTATGACAGTGTTGTTATGGCAGGTTTGTTATGACAGGGTTGTTATGACAGGGTTGTTATGACAGGGTTGTTATGACAGGGTTGTTATATCAGGGTTGTTATGACAGGGTTGTTATGGAAGGGTTGTTATGACAAGGTTGTTATATCAGGGTTGTTATGATAGGGTTGTTATGTCAGGGTTGTTATGACAGGGATGTTTTGACAGGGTTGTTATGACATTGTTGTTATGGCAGGGTTATGACAGGGTTGTTATGACTGGGTTGTTATGACAGGCCAAGCCCATGATGACACTCTTCAGGTCACTTGTTCTATCTAGGCTGGAATATTGCTGCACTCTAACAGCACCTTTCAAGGCAGGTGAAATTGCCGACCTAGAAAATGTACAGAGAACTTTCACGGCGCGCATAACGGAGATAAAACACCTCAATTATTGGGAGCGCTTGAGGTTCCTAAACCTGTATTCCCTGGAACGCAGGAGGGAGAGATACATGATTATATACACCTGGAAAATCCTAGAGGGACTAGTACCGAACTTGCACACGAAAATCACTCACTACGAAAGCAAAAGACTTGGCAGACGACGCAACATCCCCCCAATGAAAAGCAGGGGTGTCACTAGCACGTTTAGAGACCATACAATAAGTGTCAGGGGCCCGAGACTGTTCAACTGCCTCCCAGCACACATAAGGGGGATTACCAACAGACCCCTGGCAGTCTTCAAGCTGGCACTGGACAAGCACCTAAAGTCGGTTCCTGATCAGCCGGGCTGTGGCTCGTGCGTTGGTTTGCGTGCAGCCAGCAGTAACAGCCTGGTTGATCAGGCTCTGATCCACCAGGAGGCCTGGTCACAGACCGGGACGCGGGGGCGTTGACCCCCGGAACTCTCTCCAGGTAAACTCCAGGTAAACAGGGTTGTTATGACAGGGTTGTTATGGCAGGGTTTTCATGACATGGTTGCTATATCAGGGTTGTTATGTCAGGGTTGTCATATCAGGGTTATGACAGGGTTGTTATGACAGGGTTGTTATGGCAGGGTTGTTATATCAGGGTTGTTATGACAGGGTTATGACAGGGTTGTTATGGCAGGGTTGTTAATTGTAGGGTTTTTATATCAGGGTTATGACAGGGTTGTTATGGCGGGGTTGTTATGGCAGGGTTGCTATATCAGGGTTGTCATGGCAGGGTTGTTATGGCAGGGTTGTTATGGCAGGGTTGTTATGGCAGGGTTGTTATGACAGGGTTGTTATGACAGGGTTGTTATATCAGGGATGTTATATCAGGGTTGTTATATCAGGGTTGTTGTGACAGGGTTGTTATGAAAGGGTTGTTATGGCAGGGTTGTTATGGTAGGGTTGTTATGACAGGGTTGTTATATCAGGGTTGTTATGACAGGGTTATGACAGGGTGTTTATGACAAGGTTGTTATGGCAGGGTTGTTATGACAGGGTATTTATATCAGGGTTGTTATGACAGGGTTGTTATGGCAGGGTTGTTATGACACGGTTGTTATATCAGGGTTGTTATGGCAGGGTTGTTATGACAGGGTTGTTATGACAGGGGTGTTATGTCAGGGTTGTTATGACAGGGTTTTTATGACTGGGTTGTTATGACTGGGGTGTTATGACAGGGTTGTTATTATAGGGTTGCTATGACGGGGTTGTTATGACAGGGTTGTTATGACAGGGTTGTTATATCAGGGTTGTTATGACAAGGTTGTTATGACAGGGTTGTTATGACAGGGTTGTTATGACAATGTTGTTATGGCAGGGTTGTTATGACAAGGTTGTTGTGACAGGGTTGTTATGACAGGGTTGTTATGACAGGGTTGTTATATCAGTTTTGTTATGACAGGGTTGTTATGACAGGGTTGTTATGACAGGGTTGTTATGACAGAGTTATGGCAGGGTTGTTATGGCAGGGTTGTTATGGCAGTGTTGTTATGGCAGGGGTTGTGATGGCAGGGGTTGTGATGGCAGAGGTTGTGATGGCAGGGGTTGTGATAGTAGGGGTTGTGATGGCAGAGGTTGTTATGGCAGGGATTGTTATGGCAGGGGTTGTTATGGCAGGGGTTGTTATGGCAGCTGTTGTTATGGCAGGGGTTGTCATGGCAGCGGTTTTCATGGCAGGGGTTGTCATGGCATGGGTTGCTATGGCAGGGGTTGTCGGGGCAGGGCTTGTCGTGGCAGGGGTTGTCGTGGCAGGGGTTGCCATGGCAGGGGTTGTCGTGACAGGGGTTTCCATGGCAAGGGTTGTTGTAGCAGGGGTTGCCATGTCAGATGTTGCCATGGCAGGGGTTACCATGGCAGATGTTGCCATGGTAGGTGTTGTAATGGCAGGTGTTGTGATGGCAGGGGTTGTCATGGTAGGGGTTGCCATGGCAAGGGCTGTCATGACATGGGTTGTCATAGCAGGGGTTGCCATGGCAGGGGTTGCCATGGCAGACGTTGTCATGGCAAGGTTTGTCATAACAAGGGTTGCCATGGCAGGGTTGCACTGGTAGGGGTTGGTGTGGCAGGGGTTGCCATGGCAGGAGGTGCCATCGCAGGGGTTGCCATGGCAGAGGTTGCCATGGCAGGGGTTATCATAGTAGGGGTTGCCATGACAAGGGTTGCCATAGCTTCCGTTGTCATGGCAAGGTTAACCAGAAGGCTACGTTCCCGGGATTATAAATACATAAGTATACATACAATTTTCTCATCCTTGTAAGCTCCTGATAACGGTCTGATTTTCACACGAAAGGCCTTGAACTACCATTCAACTCCCCTGTGTAAGACTGATCTCGGGGTGTCCAAGTTAGTGGTGAAAATCGTCTAAGTTTTCCAATCTGGTGTTGTTGTTCCCTGAACTTAGAGGATAAGAGACGGGGAACTTTAAGTTGCAAATCTGTTTAAGGTGCCTGAGTTTAGTGCAGTCAGCAGGTGTGTGACTGCAGGAAACAGCAGTGCCAAGGCTGGTGGCACTGCTGGTCACTGCCGTGGTTGCAAGGAGGCAGTAATACGACAGTGACAGCTATCACCATGGTTACCATGAACCAGACACCACCCACACACTGTTTGTGTCACTGCTGGTGTGTGGGAAGTGACGGGTTGTTTGTGTCACTGCTGGTGTGTGGGAAGTGACAGGTTGTTTGTACTGCTGGTGTGTGGGAAGTGACGGGTTGTTTGTACTGCTGGTGTGTGGGTAGTGACAGGTTGTTTGTACTGCTGGTGTGTGGGTAGTGACAGGTTGTTTGTACTGCTGGTGTGTGGGAAGTGACAGGTTGTTTGTACTGCTGGTGTGTGGGAAGTGACAGGTTGTTTGTACTGCTGGTGTGTGGGTAGTGACAGGTTGTTTGTACTGCTGGTGTGTGGGTAGTGACAGGTTGTTTGTACTGCTGGTGTGTGGGTAGTGACGGGTTGTTTGTACTGCTGGTGTGTGGGTAGTGACGGGTTGTTTGTACTGCTGGTGTGTGGGAAGTGACAGGTTGTTTGTGTCACTGCTGGTGTGTGGGTAGTGACAGGTTGTTTGTACTGCTGGTGTGTGGGAAGTGACAGGTTGTTTGTACTGCTGGTGTGTGGGTAGTGACAGGTTGTTTGTACTGCTGGTGTGTGGGTAGTGACAGGTTGTTTGTACTGCTGGTGTGTGGGAAGTGACGGGTTGTTTGTACTGCTGGTGTGTGGGAAGTGACAGGTTGTTTGTACTGCTGGTGTGTGGGTAGTGACAGGTTGTTTGTACTGCTGGTGTGTGGGTAGTGACGGGTTGTTTGTACTGCTGGTGTGTGGGAAGTGACAGGTTGTTTGTACTGCTGGTGTGTGGGTAGTGACAGGTTGTTTGTACTGCTGGTGTGTGGGAAGTGACAGGTTGTTTGTACTGCTGGTGTGTGGGTAGTGACAGGTTGTTTGTACTGCTGGTGTGTGGGAAGTGACAGGTTGTTTGTACTGCTGGTGTGTGGGAAGTGACAGGTTGTTTGTGTCACTGCTGGTGTGTGGGAAGTGACGGGTTGTTTGTGTCACTGCTGGTGTGTGGGAAGTGACAGGTTGTTTGTACTGCTGGTGTGTGGGTAGTGACAGGTTGTTTGTACTGCTGGTGTGTGGGAAGTGACAGGTTGTTTGTACTGCTGGTGTGTGGGTAGTGACGGGTTGTTTGTACTGCTGGTGTGTGGGAAGTGACAGGTTGTTTGTACTGCTGGTGTGTGGGTAGTGACAGGTTGTTTGTACTGCTGGTGTGTGGGAAGTGACAGGTTGTTTGTACTGCTGGTGTGTGGGAAGTGACAGGTTGTTTGTGTCACTGCTGGTGTGTGGGAAGTGACGGGTTGTTTGTGTCACTGCTGGTGTGTGGGAAGTGACGGGTTGTTTGTGTCACTGCTGGTGTGTGGGAAGTGACAGGTTGTTTGTACTGCTGGTGTGTGGGAAGTGACAGGTTGTTTGTACTGCTGGTGTGTGGGTAGTGACAGGTTGTTTGTACTGCTGGTGTGTGGGTAGTGAGAGGTTGTTTGTGCTGCTGGTGTGTGGGCAGTGACGGGTTGTTTGTACTGCTGGTGTGTGGGTAGTGACGGGTTGTTTGTACTGCTGGTGTGTGGGAAGTGACAGGTTGTTTGTACTGCTGGTGTGTGGGTAGTGACAGGTTGTTTGTACTGCTGGTGTGTGGGAAGTGACAGGTTGTTTGTACTGCTGGTGTGTGGGTAGTGACGGGTTGTTTGTACTGCTGGTGTGTGGGAAGTGACGGGTTGTTTGTACTGCTGGTGTGTGGGTAGTGACGGGTTGTTTGTACTGCTGGTGTGTGGGAAGTGACAGGTTGTTTGTACTGCTGGTGTGTGGGTAGTGACGGGTTGTTTGTACTGCTGGTGTGTGGGTAGTGACGGGTTGTTTGTACTGCTGGTGTGTGGGAAGTGACAGGTTGTTTGTACTGCTGGTGTGTGGGAAGTGACAGGTTGTTTGTGTCATTGCTGGTGTGTGGGAAGTGACAGGTTGTTTGTACTGCTGGTGTGTGGGTAGTGACGGGTTGTTTGTACTGCTGGTGTGTGGGTAGTGACGGGTTGTTTGTGTCACTGCTGGTGTGTGGGAAGTGACAGGTTGTTTGTACTGCTGGTGTGTGGGTAGTGACAGGTTGTTTGTGTCATTGCTGGTGTGTGGGAAGTGACAGGTTGTTTGTACTGCTGGTGTGTGGGTAGTGACGGGTTGTTTGTACTGCTGGTGTGTGGGTAGTGACGGGTTGTTTGTACTGCTGGTGTGTGGGAAGTGACAGGTTGTTTGTACTGCTGGTGTGTGGGAAGTGACAGGTTGTTTGTACTGCTGGTGTGTGGGTAGTGACGGGTTGTTTGTACTGCTGGTGTGTCGGTAGTGACGGGTTGTTTGTACTGCTGGTGTGTGGGAAGTGACAGGTTGTTTGTACTGCTGGTGTGTGGGCAGTGACAGGTTGTTTGTACTGCTGGTGTGTGGGTAGTGACAGGTTGTTTGTACTGCTGGTGTGTGGGTAGTGACGGGTTGTTTGTACTGCTGGTGTGTCGGTAGTGACGGGTTGTTTGTACTGCTGGTGTGTGGGAAGTGACAGGTTGTTTGTACTGCTGGTGTGTGGGCAGTGACAGGTTGTTTGTACTGCTGGTGTGTGGGTAGTGACAGGTTGTTTGTACTGCTGGTGTGTGGGTAGTGACGGGTTGTTTGTACTGCTGGTGTGTGGGAAGTGACGGGTTGTTTGTACTGCTGGTGTGTGGGCAGTGACAGGTTGTTTGTACTGCTGGTGTGTGGGTAGTGACGAATATTAGTCACTGCCCGTGTGTGGGCAGTGACTTATTTGAAAGCACTGTTGCCACTCTGCAAGCACTGTCAGGCACTATCAGTCCTCATTATCCTAGTAGACTATCCTGTCTATCAGCGGGCAAGCAGAATTCACTTCTGTCATCTCTATCAGCCAAACACACACACAGAACACACACACACACACACACACACACACACACACAGAACACACACACACACACACACACACACACACAGAACACACACACACACACACACACACACAGAGAACACACACACACACACACACACACACACACACACACACACACACACACACACACACACACACACACACACACACACACACACACACACACACACACACACACACACACACACACACACACACACACACACACACACACACACACACACACACACACAAAACACACACACACACACACACACACACACACACACACACACACACACACACACACACACACACACACACACACACACACACACACACACACACACACACACAACACACACACACACACACACACACACACACACACACACACACACACACACACACACACACACACACACACACACACACACACACACACACACACACACACACACACACACACACACACACACACACACACACACACACACACACACACACACACACACACACACACACACACACACACACACAACACACACACAAAGCACACACACACACACACACACACACACACACACACACACACACACACACACACACACACACACACACACACACACACACACACATACTAGAGTTTTATGATAAGGTAACTGAAGTAAGACACGAGAGAGAGGGGTGGGTTGATTGCATTTTCTTGGACTGCAGGAAGGCCTTCGACACAGTTCCTCACAAGAGATTAGTGCAGAAGCTGGAGGATCAGGAGCATATAACAGGAAGGGCACTGCAATGTATCAGAGAATACCTGACAGGGAGGCAACAACGAGTCATGGTACGTGGTGGGGTATCGCAGTGGGCGCCTGTGACGAGCAGGGTCCCAAAGGGGTCAGTCCTAGGACCAGTGTTGTTTTTGGTATATGTGAACGACATGATGGAAGGGTTAGACTCAGAAGTGTCCCTGTTTGTAGATGACGTGAAGTTAATGAGAAGAATTAAATCAGACGCGGACCAGACAGGTCTACAAAGAGACCTGGACAGGCTGGATGCGTCGTCCAGAAACTGACTCCTAGAATTTAACCCCATCAAATGCAAAGTCATGAAGATCGGAGGAGGGCAAAGAAGACCGCAGACAGAGTATAGGTTAGATGGCCAAAGGCTGCAAACCTCACTCAAGGAGAAAGACCTAGGAGTGAGTATAACACCGAGTACGTCACCGGAGGCACACATCAACCAAATAACAGCTGCAGCATATGGGCGCCTGGCAAACCTGAGAATAGCGTTCTGATACCTTAGTAAGGAATCGTTCAAGACTTTATACACTGTGTACGTCAGGCCCATACTGGAGTATGCAGCACCAGTTTGGAACCCACACCTGGTCAAACACGTCAAGAAATTAGAGAAAGTGCAAAGGTTTGCAACAAGGCTAGTTCCAGAACTAAGGGGAATGTCCTATGAAGAAAGGTTGAGAACCTGAACCAGGTAACTGTACGTCGGTGCTGTCACGATTCTGCAGGTGACGTAGTTGAATTTGGGTGGTACGTTCTGATAGCGAGAATACGTCCTGGTTCTGCTCTATGGTACTGATAAATGTGGCTTCCATGCATTTCCTGCTGATTCTATCATCTTCATCCAGCATGAACTGACCTTGAACTGAGGTTATTAGGGCTGTGATTTTCTTAGGGTCTTCATTAAAAGCCCCAATTCAGGGCTTAAATAGGTCTGTTCCCTAAAATGAATTCGTCTATGGGCCACGTGTTTACATAGATTTTAGAGACCACGGTCAACCTCCCGCATATATATAACGTCCTGCATCTTGCAAGAGCAATGTTGCAGACTCCTTCTGTGTTGCAAAGTCTTCTGTGAATATAAGAGGCTGGAGACGGATTTTGTTGACGGTGCCTTCACGTCAATTGCAAGACGATTGATGTCAACTGCATTGACAGAGCGACCAGTTTCCTGTCAATTCTGCTGCTGGCCGTGTGAGTTTACCGCAGCCTCCAGTTATACTCTGGTATAATGTGCTGTGAAAGCAGGGGATGCTGGTTTGAAAGCAGGCGATACTGGTTTGAAACCAGGGGGTGTTGGTTTGAAAGCAGGGGATGCTGGTTTCAAAGCAGGGGATGCTGGTTTCAAAGCAGGGGATGCTGTACTGCAAGCACGGTATGCTGCACTTGGAGCAGTAGATGTTGTTCTGGGAGCAGTACATGCTGTTCTGGGAGCAGTAGATGCTGTTCTGGGAGTAGTGGATGCTACACTGAGATCAGAGGATGCTACACTGAGATCAGAGGATGCTACACTGAGATCAGAGGATGCTACACTGAGATCAGAGGATGCTACACTGAGATCAGAGGATGCTACACTGAGATCAGAAGAGGCTACACTGAGATCAGAGGATGCTGTACTGAGATCAGAGGATGCTGTACTGAGATCAGAGGACGCTGTACTGAGATCAGAGGATGCTGTACTGAGATCAGAGGATGCTGTACTGAGATCAGAGGACGCTGTACTGAGATCAGAGGATGCTGTACTGAGATCAGAGGATGCTGTACTGAGATCAGAGGATGCTGTACTGAGATCAGAGGATGCTGTACTGAGATCAGAGGATGCTGTACTGTGGATATGCAAAATTAGAAGGCTAGGATGCAATGGCAGGGGTGAATAAAGACAGGGGTTGGCAGGGGTGTGTGAGGAGGGTAGGGGTGAATAGAAGGGATCAGTAGACTGTGTGTGTGTGTGTGTGTGTGTGTGTGTGTGTGTGTGTGTGTGTGTGTGTGTGTGTGTGTGTGTGTGTGTACTCACCTAATTGTACTCACCTAATTGTGGTTGCAGGGATCGAGACCCAGCTCCTGGCTCCGCCTCTTCACTGGTGGCTACTAGGTCCTCTCTCTGAGCTTTATCATACCTCGTCTTAAAGCTATGTATGGTTCCTGCCTCCACTTCATCATTTGCCAGACTATTCCACTTCCTGACAACTCTGTGACTGAAGAAATACTTCCTAACATCCCTGTGACTTATCTGAGTCTTCAACTTCCAATTGTGTCCCCTTGTTTCTGTGTCCCATCTCTGGAACATCCTGTCTTTGTCCACCTTGTCTATTCCGCGCAGTGTTTTGTATGTCGTTATCATGTCTCCGCTGGCCCTCCTGTCCTCCAGTGTTGTCAGACCGATTTCCCTTAAGCAGAAAGTGTTTCAGAGCCTTTCGTGGTGAGTGCAACACAAAAGGCCTAGAGCTATCATTCAACTCTCCCCCCTCCGTGGTTGTTTTGCATCCTAGGATAAATATATATATATATATATATATATATATATATATATATATATATATATATATATATATATATATATATATATATATATATATATATATATATATATACATATATACTAGTTTGTCCAGGTACCTCTGACTACTATATCAGCTTGTCTAGGTACCTCTGACTACTATACCAGCTTGTCCAGGTACATCTGACTACTATATCAGCTTGTCTAGGTACCTCTGACTACTATACCAGCTTGTCCAGGTACCTCTGACTACTATACCAGCTTGTCTAGGTACCTCTGACTACTATACCAGCTTGTCTAGGTACCTCTGACTACTATATCAGCTTGTCTAGGTACCTCTGACTACTATACCAGCTTGTCTAGGTACCTCTGACTACTATACCAGCTTGTCTAGGTACCTCTGACTACTATACCAGCTTGTCCAGGTACCTCTGACTACTATATCAGCTTGTCTAGGTACCTCTGACTACGATACCAGCTTGTCCAGATACCTCTGACTACTATACCAGCTTGTCTAGGTACTTCTGACTACTATACCAGCTTGTCTAGGTACCTCTGACTACTATACCAGCTTGTCCAGATACCTCTGACTACGATACCAGCTTGTCCAGATACCTCTGACTACTATACCAGCTTGTCTAGGTACCTCTGACTACTATACCAGCTTGTCTAGGTACCTCTGACTACTATATCAGCTTGTCTAGGTACCTCTGACTACGATACCAGCTTGTCCAGGTACCTCTGACTACTATACCAGCTTGTCCAGGTACCTCTGACTACTATACCAGCTTGTCCAGGTACCTCTGACTACTATACCAGCTTGTCCAGGTACCTCTGACTACTATACCAGCTTGTCCAGGTACCTCTGACTACTATACCAGCTTGTCTAGGTACCTCTGACTACTATACTGGCTTGTCCAGGTATCTCTGACTACTATACTGGCTTCTCCAGGTACCTCTGACTACAATACTGGCTTGTCCAGGTACCTCTGACTACTATACTGGCTTGTCCAGGTACCTCTGACTACTATACCAGCTTGTCCAGGTACCTCTGACTACTATACCAGCTTGTCCAGGTACCTCTGATTACTATACCAGCTTCCAGGAGTCTTGAAGACAACCAGGAGTCTTGAAGACAACCAGGAGTCTTGAAGACAACCAGGAGTCTTGAAGACAACCAGGAGTCTTGAAGACAACCAGGAGTCTTGAAGACAACCAGGAGTCTTGAAGACAACCAGGAGTCTTGAAGACAACCAGGAGTCTTGAAGACAACCAGGAGTCTTGAAGACAACCAGGAGTCTTGAAGACAACCAGGAGTCTTGAAGACAACCAGGAGTCTTGAAGACAACCAGGAGTCTTGAAGACAACCAGGAGTCTTGAAGACAACCAGGAGTCTTGAAGACAACCAGGAGACAACCAGGAGTCTCTTGAAGACAACCAGGAGTCTTGAAGACAACCAGGAGTCTTGAAGACAACCAGGAGTCTTGAAGACAACTTGAAGACAACCAGGAGTCTTGAAGACAACCAGGAGTCTTGAAGACAGCCACTTGAAGACAGGAGTCTTGAAGACAACCAGGAGTCTTGAAGACAAGGAGTCTTGAAGATGGCCAGGAGTCTTGAAGACAACCAGGAGTCTTGAAGACAATCAGGAGTGTTGAAGACAACCAGGAGTCTTGAAGACAACCAGGAATCTTTAAGACTATAAGGAGTCTTGAAGACAACCAGGAGTCTTGAAGACAACCAAGAGTCTTGAAGATAGCCAGGAGTCTTGAAGACAACCAGGAGTCTTGAAGACAACCAGGAGTGTTGAAGACAACCAGGAGTCTTGAAGACAACCAGGAGTCTTGAAGACATCAAGGAGTCTTGAAGAGTCAAGACAACCAGGAGTCTTGAAGACAACCAGGAGTCTTGAAGACAACCAGGAGTCTTGAAGACAACCAGGAGTCTTGAAGACAACCAGACAACCAGGAGTCTTGAAGACAACCAGGTCTTGAAGACAAGGAGTCTTGAAGACAGGTCTTGAGTCTTGAAGACAACCAGGGGTTTTGAAGACAGTCAGGAGTCTTGAAGACAACCAGGAGTCTTGAAGACAGGAGTCTTGAAGACAACCAGGAATCTTGAAGACAACCAGGGGTATTGAAGACATTCAGGAGTCTTGAAGACAACCAGGGGTCTTGAAGATAGTCAGAAGTCTTGAAGACAACCAGGAGTCTTGAAGACAACCAGGAGTCTTGAAGACAGCCAGGAGTCTTGAAGACAACCAGGAGTCTTGAGGACAGACAACCAGGAGTCTTGAAGACAACCAGGAGTCTTGAAGACAACCAGGAGTCTTGAAGACAACCAGGAGTCTTGAAGACAACCAGGAGTCTTGAAGACAAGACAACAGGAGTCTTGAAGAAGACAACCAGGAGTCTTGAAGACAACCAGGAGTCTTGAAGACAACCAGGAGTCTTGAAGACAACCAGGAGTCTTGAAGACAACCAGGAGTCTTGAAGACAACCAGGAGTCTTGAAGACAACCAGGAGTCTTGAAGACAACCAGGAGTCTTGAAGACAACCAGGAGTCTTGAAGACAACCAGGAGTCTTGAAGACAACCAGGAGTCTTGAAGACAACCAGGAGTCTTGAAGACAACCAGGAGTCTTGAAGACAACCAGGAGTCTTGAAGACAACCAGGAGTCTTGAAGACAACCAGGAGTCTTGAATACAGCCACTTGAAGACAGGAGTCTTGAAGACAACCAGGAGTCTTGAAGACAAGGAGTCTTGAAGACAACCTTGAAGGAGTCTTGAAGACAACCAGGAGTCTTGAAGACAACCAGGAGTCTTGAAGACAACTTGAAGACAGAGTCTTGAAGACAACCAGGAGTCTTGAAGACAACCAGGAGTCTTGAAGACAAGACCAGGTCTTGAGTCTTGAAGACAACTTGAAGACAGGAGTCTCTTGAAGACAACCAGGAGTCTTGAAGACAAGGAGTCTTGAAGACAGCGAGGAGTCTTGAAGACAACCAGGAGTCTTGAAGACAACCAAGAGTCTTGAAGACAACCAGGAGTCTTGACAACCAGGAGAAGACAACCAGGAGTCTTGAAGACAACCAGGACAACCAGGAGTCTTGAAGACAACCAGGAGTCTTGAAGACAACCAGGAGTCTTGAAGACAACCAGGAGTCTTGAAGACAACCAGGAGTCTTGAAGACAACCAGGAGTCTTGAAGACAACCAGGAGTCTTGAAGACAACCAGGAGTCTTGAAGACAACCAGGAGTCTTGAAGACAACCAGGAGTCTTGAAGACAACCAGGGAGTCTTGAAGACAACCAGGAGTCTTGAAGACAACCAGGAGTCTTGAAGACAACCAGGAGTCTTGAAGACAACCAGGAGTCTTGAAGACAACCAGGAGTCTTGAAGACAACCAGGAGTCTTGAAGACAACCAGGAGTCTTGAAGACAACCAGGAGTCTTGAAGACAACCAGGAGTCTTGAAGACAACCAGGAGTCTTGAAGACAACCAGGAGTCTTGAAGACAACCAGGAGTCTTGAAGACAACCAGGTCTTGAGTCTTGAAGACAACCAGGAGTCTTGAAGACAACCAGGAGTCTTGAAGACAACCAGGAGTCTTGAAGACAACCAGGAGTCTTGAAGACAACCAGGAGTCTTGAAGACAACTTGAAGACAGTCTTGAAGACAACCAGGAGTCTTGAAGACAACCAGGAGTCTTGAAGTCAACCAGGAGTCTTGAAGACAACCAGGAGTCTTGAAGACAAGGAGTCTTGAAGACAGGAGTCTTGAAGACAACAACCAGGAGTCTTGAAGACAACCAGGAGTCTTGAAGACAACCAGGAGTCTTGAAGACAACCAGGAGTCTTGAAGACAACCAGCAGTCTTGAAGACAACCAGGAGTCTTGAAGACAACCAGGAGTCTTGAAGACAACCAGGAGTCTTGAAGACAACCAGGAGTCTTGAAGACAACCAGGAGTCTTGAAGACAACCAGGAGTCTTGAAGACAACCAGGAGTCTTGAAGACAACCAGGAGTCTTGAAGACAACCAGGAGTCTTGAAGACAACCAGGAGTCTTGAAGACAACCAGGAGTCTTGAAGACAACCAGGAGTCTTGAAGACAACCAGGAGTCTTGAAGACAACCAGGAGTCTTGAAGACAACCAGGAGTCTTGAAGACAACCAGGAGTCTTGAAGACAACCAGGAGTCTTGAAGACAACCAGGAGTCTTGAAGACAACCAGGAGTCTTGAAGACAACCAGGAGTCTTGAAGACAACCAGGAGTCTTGAAGACAACCAGGAGTCTTGAAGACAACCAGGAGTCTTGAAGACAACCAGGAGTCTTGAAGACAACCAGGAGTCTTGAAGACAACCAGGAGTCTTGAAGACAACCAGGAGTCTTGAAGACAACCAGGAGTCTTGAAGACAACCAGGAGTCTTGAAGACAACCAGGAGTCTTGAAGAAAGCCAGGAGTCTTGAAGACAACCAGGAGTCTTGAAGACAACCAGGAGTCTTGAAGACAACCAGGAGTCTTGAAGACAACCAGGAGTCTTGAAGACAACCAGGAGTCTTGAAGACAACCAGGAGTCTTGAAGACAACCAGGAGTCTTGAAGACAACCAGGAGTCTTGAAGACAACCAGGAGTCTTGAAGACAACCAGGAGTCTTGAAGACAACCAGGAGTCTTGAAGACAACCAGGAGTCTTGAAGACAACCAGGAGTCTTGAAGACAATCAAGAGTCTTGAAGACAACCAAGAGTCTTGAAGACAACCAGGAGTCTTGATGACAACCAAGAGTCTTGAAGACAACCAGGAGTCTTGAAGACAGCCAGGAGTCTTGAAGACAACCGAGAGTCATGAAGACAACCAAGAGTCTTGAAGACAACCAAGAGTCTTGAAGACAACCAGGAGTCTTGAAGACAAACAGGAGTCTTGAAGACAACCAGGAGTCTTGAAGACAACCAGGAGTCTTGAAGACAGCCAGGAGTCTTGAAGACAACCAGGAGTCTTGAAGACAATCAGGAGTCTTGAAGACAGCCAGGAGTCTTGAAGACAACCAGGAGTCTTGAAGACAACCAGGAGTCTTGAAGACAACCAGGAGTCTTGAAGACAACCAGGAGTCTTGAAGACAACCAGGAGTCTTGAAGACAACCAGGAGTCTTGAAGACAACCAGGAGTCTTGAAGACAGCCAGGAGACTTGAAGACAACCAGGAGACTTAAAGACACCCAGGAGTCTTGAAGACAACCAGGAGTCTTGAAGACAACCAGGAGTCTTGAAGACAACCAGGAGTCTTGAAGACAACCAGGAGTCTTGAAGACAACCAGGAGTCTTGAAGACAACCAGGAGTCTTGAAGACAACCAGGAGTCTTGAAGACAACCAGGAGTCTTGAAGACAACCAGGAGTCTTGAAGACAACCAGGAGTCCAGGAGTCTTGAAGACAACCAGGAGTCTTGAAGACAACCAGGAGTCTTGAAGACAACCAGGAGTCTTGAAGACAACCAGGAGTCTTGAAGACAACCAGGAGTCTTGAAGACAACCAGGAGTCTTGAAGACAACCAGGAGTCTTGAAGACAACCAGGAGTCTTGAAGACAACCAGGAGTCTTGAAGACAACCAGGAGTCTTGAAGACAACCAGGAGTCTTGAAGACAACCAGGAGTCTTGAAGACAACCAGGAGTCTTGAAGACAACCAGGAGTCTTGAAGACAACCAGGAGTCTTGAAGACAACCAGGAGTCTTGAAGACAACCAGGAGTCTTGAAGACAACCAGGAGTCTTGAAGACAACCAGGAGACTTGAAGACAACCAGGAGTCTTGAAGACAACCAGGAGTCTTGAAGACAACCAGGAGTCTTGAAGACAACCAGGAGTCTTGAAGACAACCAGGAGTCTTGAAGACAACCAGGAGTCTTGAAGACAACCAGGAGTCTTGAAGACAACCAGGAGTCTTGAAGACAATCAGGAGTCTTGAAGACAACAAAGAGTCTTGAAGACAACCAGGAGTCTTGAAGACAACCAGGAGTCTTGAAGACAACCAGGAGTCTTGAAGACAACCAGGAGTCTTGAAGACAACCAGGAGTCTTGAAGACAACCAGGAGTCTTGAAGACAACCAGGAGTCTTGAAGACAACCAGGAGTCTTGAAGACAACCTTTGAAGACAACCAGGAGTCTTGAAGACAACCAGGAGTCTTGAAGACAACCAGGAGTCTTGAAGACAACCAGGAGTCTTGAAGACAACCAGGAGTCTTGAAGACAACCAGGAGTCTTGAAGACAACCAGGAGTCTTGAAGACAACCAGGAGTCTTGAAGACAACCAGGAGTCTTGAAGACAACCAGGAGTCTTGAAGACAACCAGGAGTCTTGAAGACAACCAGGAGTCTTGAAGACAACCAGGAGTCTTAAAGACATCCAGGAGTCTTGAATACAACCAGGAGCCTTGAAGACAACCAGGAGTCTTGAAGACAGCCAGGAGTCTTGAAGACAACCAGGAGTCTTTGAGACAACCAGGAGTCTTGATGACAACCAGGAGTCTTGAAGACAACCAGGAGTCTTGAAGACAACCAGGAGTCTTGAAGACAGCCTAGAGTCTTGAAGACAACCAGGAGTCTTGAAGACAACCAGGAGTCTTGAAGACAACCAGGAGTCTTGAAGACAACCAGGAGTCTTGAAGACAACCAGGAGTCTTGAAGACAACCAGGAGTCTTGAAGACAACCAGGAGTCTTGAAGACAACCAGGAGTCTTGAAGACAACCAGGAGTCTTGAAGACAACCAGGAGTCTTGAAGACAACCAAGAGTCTTGAAGACAACCAAGAGTCTTGAAGTCAACCAGGAATCTTTAAGACTACCAGGAGTCTTGAAGACAACCAGGAGTCTTGAAGACAGCCAGGAGTCTTGAAGACAACCAGGAGTCTTGAAGACAACCAGGAGTCTCTGAAGACAACCAGGAGTCTTGAAGACAGCTAGGAGTCTTGAAGACAGCCAGGAGTCTTGAAGACAACCAGGAGTCTTGAAGACAACCAGGAGTCTTGAAGACAACCAGGAGTCTTGAAGACAACCAGGAGTCTTGAAGACAACCAGGAGTCTTGAAGACAACCATGAGTCTTGAAGACAACCAGGAGTCTTGAAGACAACCAGGAGTCTTGAAGACAACCAGGAGTCTTGAAGACAACCAGGAGTCTTGAAGACAACCAGGAGTCTTGAAGACAACCAGGAGTCTTGAAGACAACCAGGAGTCTTGAAGACAACCAGGAGTCTTGAAGACAACCAGGAGTCTTGAAGACAACCAGGAGTCTTGAAGACAACCAGGAGTCTTGAAGACAGCCAGGAGTCTTGAAGACAACCAGGAGTCTTGAAGACAACCAGGAGTCTTGAAGACAGCCAGGAGTCTTGAAGACAACCAGGAGTCTTGAAGACAACCAGGAGTCTTGAAGACAGCAGGGAGTCTTGAAGACAGCCAGGAGTCTTGAAGACAACCAAGAGTCTTGAAGACAACCAGGAGTCTTGAAGACAACCAGGAGTCTTGAAGACAACCAGGAGTCTTGAAGACAACCAGGAGTCTTGAAGACAACCAGGAGTCTTGAAGACAACCAGGAGTCTTGAAGACAACCAGGAGTCTTGAAGACAACCAGGAGTCTTGAAGACAACCAGGAGTCTTGAAGACAACCAGGAGTCTTGAAGACAACCAGGAGTCTTGAAGACAACCAGGAGTCTTGAAGACAACCAGGAGTCTTGAAGACAACCAGGAGTCTTGAAGACAACCAGGAGTCTTGAAGACAACCAGGAGTCTTTAAGACAACCAGGAGTCTTGAAGACAACCAGGAGTCTTGAAGACAACCAGGAGTCTTGAAGACAACCAGGAGTCTTGAAGACAACCAGGAGTCTTGAAGACAACAAGGATCCTTGAAGGAGTCTTGAAGACAACCAGGAGTCTTGAAGACAACCAGGAGTCTTGAAGACAACCAGGAGTCTTGAAGACAAGGAGTCTTGAAGACAGGAGTCTTGAAGACAAGGAGTCTTGAAGACAACCAGGAGTCAGCCAGGAGTCTTGAAGACAACCAGGAGTCTTGAAGACAACCAGGAGTCTTGAAGACAACCAGGAGTCTTGAAGACAACCAGGAGTCTTGAAGACAACCAGGAGTCTTGAAGACAACCAGGAGTCTTGAAGACAACCAGGAGTCTTGAAGACAACCAGGAGTCTTGAAGACAACCAGGAGTCTTGAAGACAACCAGGAGTCTTGAAGACAACCAGGAGTCTTGAAGACAACCAGGAGTCTTGAAGACAACCAGGAGTCTTGAAGTCAACCAGGAGTCTTGAAGACAACCAGGAGTCTTGAAGACAACCAGGAGTCTTGAAGACAACCAGGAGTCTTGAAGACAACCAGGAGTCTTGAAGACAACCAGGAGTCTTGAAGACAACCAGGAGTCTTGAAGACAACCAGGAGTCTTGAAGACAACCAGGAGTCTTGAAGACAGGCAGGAGACTTGAAGACAACCAGGAGTCTTGAAGACAGCCAGGAGTCTTGAAGACGGCCAGGAGTCTTGAAGACAACCAGGAGTCTTGAAGACAACCAGGAGTCTTGAAGACAAGGAGTCTTGAAGACTTCTAGGAGTCTTGAAGACAACCAGGAGTCTTGAAGACAACCAGGAGTCTTGAAGACAACCAGGAGTCTTGAAGACAACCAGGAGTCTTAAAGACAACTTGAAGGACAACCAGTCTTGAAGACAACCAGGAGTCTTGAAGACAACCAGGAGTCTTGAAGACAACCAGGAGTCTTGAAGACAACCAGGAGTCTTGAAGACAACCAGGAGTCTTGAAGACAACCAGGAGTCTTGAAGACAACCAGGAGTCTTGAAGACAGCCAGGAGTCTTGAAGACAACCAGGAGTCTTGAAGACAACCAGGAGTCTTGAAGACAACCAGTCTAAAAGACAACCAGGAGTCTTGAAGACAACCAGGAGTCTTGAAGACAGTCTTGAAGACAACCAGGAGTCTTGAAGACAACCAGGAGTCTTGAAGACAACCAGGAGTCTTGAAGACAACCAGGAGTCTTGAAGACAACCAGGAGTCTTAAAGACAACCAGGAGTCTTGAAGACAACCAGGAGTCTTGAAGACAACCAGGAGTCTTGAAGACAACCAGGAGTCTTGAAGACAACCAGGAGTCTTGAAGACAACCAGGAGTCTTGAAGACAACCAGGAGTCTTGAAGACAACTTGAAGACAGGAGTCTTGAAGACAACCAGAGTCTTGAAGACAAGGAGTCTTGAAGACACAGGAGTCTTGAAGACTTGAAGACAACCAGGAGTCTTAAAGACAGGGAGTCTTGAAGACAACCTTGAAGACAACCTTTGAAGACAGGAGTCTTGAAGACAACCCAGAGTCTTGAAGACAACCAGGAGTCTTGAAGACAACCACGAGTCTTGAA